>NC_133122.1:137396156-137696156 GCF_033568475.1 Henckelia pumila
TTGATTATCCAGACTTGATAATCCCAGATTTAAAGTCATGCATTTCATTTTAGATTCCTTGTTGAAGTACATGACTGAGAATTGTGTATCATGCTTGAGATTATATATCTTTAGTTGATATATTGAATGATATTGCATGTTTGTCTCTTATACTAGGAATTTTATTCTCGCCGGATTATCTAGCTGTTGTCTTGTTTTGTATGTGTGCTCGACAACAGGTGGGGCAGGACCGAGTTAGAGATCGCATGGCTAGGTGGTCGAGTTGATACAAGTGAGGCCTTGGTGTTTAGAAGTCAATTATGTATTCGAACTCGTATTGTATTGTATTACTTTGAATAAGCTAGACTGAAGTATGTTCTACTTGTTTTGAGATTGTATAACCCTAGAACTATCTTGTATTGAAGCTTGTATGATTCTTGAATGATTAATGCATTGTTGGAATGTTCTGGAAATGGGTTTTTGAACTAGAACTCCTTCTGGTTTTTTTTTGTGCAGAAGTGGCCGCTCGATCGGTAGAAGTTGACCGATTGAGCGGTGGAGCTGCAACCAAGTTTCTATTTTGAGTTTTGCATGCCCGCTCGATCGGTTGAATCTTACCGATCGAGCGGCGCAGGTTTTTTCCCGGGCAGTAAGTTTGAAAATTTTGCTCGCTCGATCGATTGATTTCTACCGATCGAGCGAGGCCCTTATTTTAAAAAAAAAAATTTCTTTACTCTTTTAAATCTTGAATGCTTGTACTATTTTTCCCGAGATTAGATGTTTAGAATTGAGGTCTCACATTAAGTGGTATCAGAGTGATAAGATCTTGGACTGAATTTAGAAGTGAGCGGGTAGATCGAGTCCGCAAGAATTGATTTCTCGCATGTGATTGAGTTATTTTATTTGATTATTTAATTCCATGCGAGCATGCTTTATTATTGAGAATTATTTGAATTACATGACTATGTGATTTAAATTTATAAAGCATGATCTACTTGAGATATAAATGTTTTCGTTATCAACTGGTATCCGAATTCTGAGAGGTTGCAAGGGCACCAAATTGCAGCGATTGAGATATCATGTATCCTAACCTTTGATTATCAGATGGGTCCTCGTCGAGTTATTAACAGGAACCCACCACCAGTTACTCCTCCGAATGAGCAAGCTAGTATAGAAGTCAACCATTTGGATGCCACAGCGATGCCCATGGAAACCCTGCTGAAGAGGTTTCAGTCGTTTAACCCTCCTTTCTTATTGGGTACAGAGAATCCTGTTGATTGCGAGAGCTGTTTGGATGACGTTGATCAGTTGTTCGATTCCCTTGACTATTCAGATGACCGCAGAACTAGGTTGGTCATTCATCAGCTTTGTGGTGTTGCTAAGAATTTGTGGATTACGACGAAGAGATCCATGAAGAACCGAGGTACAGCTATTAACTGGAATCTGTTCAAATCTTAGTTTTATAAGTGGTTTTCCCCAGTTTCGTACCGAAAGGACAAGGGAGCCGAATTTGAAAATTTGAGGCAGGGGAATTTGAATATTGAGGAGTATGTGGCCAAGTTTGATAGTTTGCTGAGATTTGCACCACACATTGCCAACAACAAAGAAGCAAAAGCTGATCAGTTCATTAATGATTTGAACCCTGACATCTTCACGCTGGTAAACACTGCTAGGCCAGATAATTGTGCGGATTCCATGAATCATGCAAAAGGAGCTGATGCAGGTTTGTGAAGACAGAGAGGAGGTCAGTTTGTGCCTCAACAGCAGCAGGGTCAGTTCCAGGCACAACCTTCTCAATACCAGAACCAACTTTCCCAGTAACAAAATCAATCTCTCCAGATTCAGAATCAACCACCGAGATCTAAAGGTGGAATCAGTGGAGGTAATAAGAAGGATTACTATCATCCGAAGGGGAAGCAGTTTAAGAATCATGGAAGCAGTTCTTCGAGCTCTAGCGGCTCGAGGCAGTTTGGATTGGGATAGAGTTCGAGTCAGTCAAGCATGTCTTGTGCCAATTGCAGAGGTCGTCACTCCAGTGATCAATGTAGAGGTATTTTTGGAAGCTGCTATATCTGTAATCAGGCGGGGCACCTTGCCAGAGCGTGTCCTCAGCGAGGCTCTGAGCAAGAACAGAGTGGAAGTTTCTCGAGACAGACAGCTCAGCCTCAGCAGCAAGCACCTACTGTCCACTCTTTCCAACCTCAGCAGCAGAATAGACAGGAGGGTAATCAGTATGCAAGCCAACCTCCCAGACAGCAGACATGAGTTTATGCTTTGACCGAGGATCAGACTCAGGCTGCACCCGATAATGACATATCAGGTAAACGTTCAATTTGGGTTTTCTATTCTTATTGGACTGTTAGATACTGGTGAGTCTCTTGCCTTCTTATTGAAGAATCTGTTTAATGTTTATCGTGCCTCTAAACTTTTGTTTAATCGTTCGAATTGACGAATACTCCAGTAGTGTTGTTAATTTTTCTTATAACCGGATCTTTCAGAGTATTAGTTGAAGTTAGGAATTCCTATCGATGATTTTCTTGTCTTCTTGGAATGAGAATTGTACTGATCATTCAGTGCTTTTGAAAATCGTATTTCAGATTTTGGTGCCAAAAAGTTGTATGCTATTCTTCGATGTCTGAGTTTTGATTGGATCGAGTTAAAATTTTTCCTCGATTGTATGATCTGGTGATGGAATTTTGTTGATCAGCACTTCAGTATTCTTGAATTCGGTAAGGATGATCTTTCAGTACTCGATATTTCTTCTTATCGATATTTTGGATATACTCTTATTCAGAGGAATCACGCTCTAATATAGACTTCGAGGCAGCTGAAGACGCTCGAGACTGAAGGTCTGGCTCTGGACTTGGGCTCACAACGATCTTATTGATTGGAATATTTGGCATCGTTTCCTTATGAAGAGATTTCCGCTATCTTTCTAATCTTAGAAGTCAAAAGATTTGTCCTTATTTTATCTACTATCTCTTATGATTGATCGATTGATGAATCTGCTATCGTATTCCCTATAGAATGATTCTCGGACACGATCAGATGTTAGATTTTCTGTCAGAAATTTTGTCAGATTGTATGATTTGCCTAAGTCTGTCAGTTTAGACAAAGATCCTCGATGCGCTCGTTCTTTCGGCATAGACTCCGACGAGACATTTGTTGTTTGATTACAACGTAATTTATTTCAATATCATCAGAATGACGGATAGTCAGATCATACGAGACAAACGTTAGAGGAGGTGCCATGAGTTGTAGTGCTCGACTTAGCACTAGTTGGCTGAATCCTTGATTCTTGTGGAGATTTTGTACAATCGTCAGCTAACAGATGGTTATCTTGATGACATCTTTTGAAGAGTTGTACGAGAAGAGAGAAAGATTCCCGTTATTAGAGATAACTTCTGTGTCGCATGAGTTGGAAACAGGGATGATTCAATTTGACTGAGTATAGAAGGACTTTCTGATGAGTATGAGACGACTTTTGATAGACGGACGAAATATTACTGAACTAACCGAGCAGAATTTTTGGACTTATACATGAGGAGTGAATTCTTATTGCAGTCTTTTGTTTTCCATCTCGTCTTATGTGACTGACTCTTATTGATTTCGAGGACGAAATCTTTTATTAGAGGGGGAGAATTGTAATGTCCCGAAATTATCTTAATTGACTTTATTTGAGATAATCGGATATTACAGAGTTCAAGAGCCGACTTGATTTTGATCGGGTCCTTTTTGCAAATTTTGGATTTTTCAGGGACTAAAATGCAAATAGTGGATTTATTAGATATTTAAGGCACTTGGACTTGTCTTCTTCACCAATTCTTCTCCCTTTCATGCCTCTCCTCTATTGAAGCCGAGTTCCAAGCTTCCAGATTTCTTCCCGAGCTCGATCCGTACGTTAGAATTTATTTCTGAAGGCAGATTAGCGATCACGGCTGCGAGAGCTTTGTTCTATCGTAAGTTTTTCTTCGATCGGACACTTTCTATTTTCTGGATGTTGTTAGAATCGATTGAGTTTTGGTTATGTTGTTCTTGAAAGAGTTCTGATAGTTTATTCTCAGTCGATATTGAATTAGAGCGTCGTTCGGATTTGTTATGATTTTTGAAGTGATTTTCGAAAATATGGATTTTGAGATCTATTTGTTTTGAGTTGTTATTGATTATTATGATATTCGTTTGAGTATATTCGATACGTATACTGCTGTCTGTGATTTCGGATTGATCAAAGTATAGTCGTTATGCCGCCGGTTTGAGTTGAGGGCTATAGTTTGGGTTTGACTTGATTGAGCTGTTTTCATTCAAGTTTGAATGTCGATAGTGATCTCGGGCCTTTATTACTTCTTTTGCAAATTCATTTGAAGGGCTTTGAGTTGAGAGGTTTCAAGAGTTGAATCGTTTTGAAGATTGAAGCCGGTATAGTATCGACTTTCTTATTATCGATATAGGATATTCGAATCAGTTTTTTCGGAACCGGACCGGACCGGCCGATTCGACCGGGAACCGGTCGCCAGACCGGTCCGGTCCGACCCCAAAAATCGTAAAACCGGTCCAACCGGTCAGAACCAGTCAAGAACCGGTTGAACCGGCCAAGAACCGGAAAACCGGTTCAACCGGTTTTTTGGATTTTTTTATTTTTTTTTGAAAATTTAAATTTTTTTTATTTTTAAACCTTAGATTTAATATTTTTTATATAAAAACATTATTATTTGAAATTTCTACTTCATTTAAAAAAATATTTTAATAATTATTGGTTTTTTAAAAAATAAATAATTTATTTTTTAAAAACTATTATTGATATTTTAAATATAATTACATATTTATTTAGCTTTCAAACTATGTTAAATATATATTTTATGTCTATTTATATAATTTTTGAGTTTTTTAAAATTCCAAAATATATTATTTATTATATTGCATGTTTGTCTCTTATAGTGGGAATGTTATTCTCACCGGATTATCCGGTTGTTGTCTTGTTTTGTATGTGTGCTCGGCAACAAGTGGGGCAAGACCGAGTCAGATATCGCATGGCTAGGTTGTCGAGTTGATACAAGTGAGGCCTTGGTGTTTAGAAGTCGATTATGTTACGTCTTAAACTCATAAAAATCTCGTGTAATGAGTTTATTAATGTTTTTAATGCATTAACAATTCTCATAATTAAACTATTTTGATGATTACAAAACTCGGTTAAATCGTTACTAACAGTTTCAAGTGAGAAATTTGCAGATTATAATAATTTTGAGTATAGACAATATTGGAAGCAAGAACCGATAATCAAAAATTGGGAATAAAAATTCAAGGGTTCGAATCTGCCCAGGTTCGGACGACCCGAAGCCCACTTCGGACGGTCCGAATATTTTTCCAGATTTAAATAAAGATCAGAGGACAGGCTCGGAGGCTTCGAAGACTACTTCGGACGGTCCGAAGACAGTTCGGACGACCCGAAGATTTTCTAGGATTTTATAATTGCTCGGAGGCACTCTCGGAGGCCACGAAATGAATACTTCGGACGACCCGAAGGCAAGTTCGGACCACCCGAACTCCTTTACGGACATGAAGATTTTTTCGGAAGAAAAATTGCCGGAATGAATTTAATGCAGCCGTTCGGACGACCCGAAGAGGACTTCGGACCACCCGAACAGTTCATCAGCCATAGAAATTTGAAATTGAATCAGACAACGTTCGGACGACCCGAAACCATTCGGATTGGCACCTATAAATACATGCCATTTGAAGCCTTCTCAACTCACCAATTCACTCTCATCTCTCTTTGCAAGCAAGATCCTCTCCTTCAAAAGTTCAAGAAATATTTGTGTGTTATATTCTAAAACGAGGGTTGTTTGTATAAGTTCATTCGTGAGTTGGTCGCTCGGTTGTTGTAAACACTTGTGTGTGAAGCCAAGTGTATTATACGAGTATTGTGGCTATCCTTGGAGCCCTTAAGGCCAAGAGTTCGAGTTGTATCGGCGCGGTGATCGTGTTGAGTTGTACGGATATCCTTGGAGCCATCAAGGCCAAGACGTTGAAGTGCTAGTGGATCCTTGGTTAATCAATCTTAACCAAGAAGGGGAGACGTAGACGATTTATTATCGAACTTCCATAAACATCTCTTATCCCTTTTACTGCTTTATTTACATTACGCATTTATTTACCGCGCTTATTATTAATTGCTTTAAGTCTTCCGCTTGCGTACTAGCATAATTGCTTTAAATTGCTAAAGTTTCCAATAGAACCTAAATCCCTCCCCCCCCCCCCCCATTAGGTTCTAACAAGTGGTATCAGAGCCACCTTTTTACAAAATATTTTCAAAAAGGCTCTATGGCAAATCTAGCTAGCGATTATGCTCAAGGGCAATCAACCAATCGTCCTCCACTTTTCAACGGCATAAACTATGGATATTGAAAAAATCGAATGTCCCTATATATCCAATCCATAGATTATGACCTTTGGAAAGTTACTGTGAAAGGTCCCTACATACCTACGAAAGAGGTTGAGGGAGTCAAAATTCCTAAGGGAATGGACGACTTTTCAAAGGAGGATATGAAATTGATATCCCAAAATGCTAAAGCTATGAATATTCTTTATTGTTCCTTAGATATGAACGAGTACAACCGGATCTCGATGTGCTCATCCGCAAAAGAGATTTGGGACAAATTGGAGATATGCCACAAAGGGAACAATCAAGTCAAGGAGACAAAGATCGATCTACTTCAACTCAAATACGAGACATTTGAGATGGAGGCTAGTGAGGATGTTGATACCATGTTTCGAAGGCTCTCTCAAATCATCAATGAGCTAGACCAACTTGGAGAACAATATCCAACCAAGCAAGTGTGGAGGAGAGCTCTACGCGCCTTACCCAAGGAGTGGGATGCAAAGAGGACGGCCATCATAGATTCCAACAAAGGCGAAACCGCTTCCTATGACCTTGATCAACTCCATGGGACTCTAAAACCCATGAGTTGGAATTGTCTACAAGGAAGGAAATAAAGAAAGAAGATATCAAGGCAAAGGGGATTGCTCTATCTAGTCAATCCAAAGAAGAAGATGAAGATGATGATATGGCACTCTTCGCAAGAAAATTCAAAAGATTTATGTGAGGAAACAACTTCAAAAAGAAGACGGAAAAAGAAGTAACATGCTACAACTATCAACAACAAGGCCACTATGAAAATGAGTGTCCTCTCAAGAAGAAGGTTGACAAGGGAAAGAAGAAAGCACTCATAGCCACTTGGAGCGATAGCGATGATGACGAGGAGGAAGCCAACATCTGCCTCATGGCTAGGAGTGATGACATCGTCTCTGACGACGATGACGAGGTACCTTCCTATGATGAATTATTGCATGCATATAAACATATGTTTGATATGGCTAAATCACTTAGAAAGGAAAATAAAAACCTCAAACTTGAATTAGAAACTAAGAAGCATGAAAACCTAAGATTAAAGGATGACATAGCTCACTTAAAAAAATCTTTTGATAAGTTCAATGTTAGTAGCAATAAATTGAATAATCTACTTAGCATGCATAAATGTAGTTTTGATAAGGGTGGAATAGGGTACGGTAAGAAATCAATAGACTTTACTAGCCTCATTGCTAAAGCAAAAATGAGATCACCCCCTACTAGCTCTTATTGTTGTAAAATAGGTCATGCTAGACATAAATGTAGATCTTTAAGATTTCAATATGATCAAAAGAGCTATATGAAATAGAGGCCTAAGAGTACTTAACAACTCATCAGTTGGCATTATGAGACCATGATCTAAGAGAGTTCATCATAGACCGGTTTAAACTGCCTTGACTTGCGACTGGTCTTCCTGATGAACGCTGCTCTGTCCAAAGAAATAAGTTTTTAAAGAGGCCATAGCCCTACCTACTACTGGGAGCACTCTTAGAAAGTGGCGATGATGTTGCTATGAGAGACTGAACTCTTAGAAGTCTATTTTGTATCTCTTTTTCTAACACTGTGGACCCAAAAGAACTAAAGGGTACCAATATCAAATTCTTGTAGGGAAATAGGAAAAATGTTCTCCCTAGCATATGGTATCTAGACAGTGGTTGTTCTAGACATATGCGGGAAACAAGGACCTACTCCAATCCGTCAAACCAAAGAAGAAGGGATCTGTCACCTTTGGAGACAACAGCAAAGGAGTTATCAAAGGAATCGGCTCAATAGGTATTTCTAAATCCTGCTTGATTGATGATATACTCCTAGTGAAAGGGTTTAAACATAACCTACTAAGCATAAGTCAATTGTGCGATAGAGGTTATGAAGTCAAATTCACTCCCCAACAATGCACTATATCACTCACGACTGATAAATCCATAAATTTCAAAGGATATAGAAGTGAAAATGTATACAAGGTTCTTTAAATAATTTATCTTTATCTAATATCAAAAGACTTGTATCCTTGAATGTTGATGACAACATTCTTTGGCATAGACGACTAGGTCATGTTGGTCCTAGTACCATAGAAAAACTTTTTAAATTTGACTTAGTTGTTGGTATGCCAAAACTCAATTTAAAATTAGATTCTGTTTGTGATGCGTGTCAACTTGGCAAACACAAAAGGAAATCTTTTAAAAGCAAAAATTTTGTATCAACTTCTATGCCCCTTGAACTTCTTCACCTAGATCTATGTGGTCCCTCGAGGAACGCTAGCCTAGGAGGGAATCTTTATGCATTTGTCATTGTGGATGATTTTTCACGTTACACATGGACATTGTTTTTAGCCCATAAAAATGATGCATTTGATTATTTTAAAACTTTTGTCAAACGAGTTGAGAATGAGAAAAATCTTTCAATAAAACAGATCCGCAGTGACCACGGAACTGAATTTCAAAATGAGAGTTTTACAAATTTTTGTGAAGAGAAAGACATCGGTCACAATTTTTCTTGTCCTAGGACTAATCAACAAAACGGGGTCGTTGAGAGGAAAAATAGGACACTTGTGGAGATTGCGAGGACCATGATATGTGAGCATTCTCTACCAAAATATTTTTGGGCTGAAGCAATGAACACTGCCTGTTACATTATCAATCGTGTATCAATAAGGCCAATTCTCAAGAAAACTCCATATGAATTATGGAGAGGAAGAAAGCCTAAAATTTCATACTTCCGGGCTTTTGGATCAAAATGCTTCATTCATAATAATGGTAAGGACAACCTTGGCAAATTTGATGCCAAATCCGACAAAGGTATTTTTCTCGGATATTCTACCTCAAGTAAGGCTTTTAGAGTATTTAATAAACGCACCTTACTTGTTGAAGAATCAATGCATGTTGTATTTGATGAATCTATGGCTATAGTTTCTCGTACTAACAATGATAATGTAGAATTACTCGAAGAAGAGATGGGTTCATCAAGCTTAAATGATATAGATGGTTTTGTTGAGGAAACACCACTTCCGAAGGATTGGATGCTTCACAAAGATCATCATATGGATCTTATCATTGGAAGTCCTTCGAAGGGAGTAATCACTCGATCTTCACTTAATAATATCTGCAATCATCTTGCTTTTATTTCGCATGTTGAAGCTAAGTGCATTGATGATTCTTTATTAGATGATGCATGGATTATTGTTATGCAAGATGAATTAAATGAATTCAAGCACAATAATGTTTGGAATCTTGTTCCTAGGCCGCATGATAGATCTATTATTGGTACTAAATGGGTCTTTAGGAATAAACTTGATGAGCATGGTACTATCACTAGAAATAAAGCTAGACTTGTAGCTAAAAGATATAGTCAAGAAGAAGGCATTGATTATGATGAAACTTATGCGCCTGTTGCTAGACTAGAATCTATTCGCATGCTACTTTCTTTTTCTTGCTCTGGAAATTTCAAGTTATTTCAAATGGATGTTAAGAGTGCATTCTTGAATGGTGAATTAAAAGAGAAAGTTTACATTGAACAACCTGATGGCTTTGTTGATCCTTCTTTGTCTGATCATGTGTTTAGACTTAACAAAGCATTGTATGGTTTGAAACAAGCTCCTCGAGCTTGGTATGAAAAATTATCAACTTTCCTTCTTTCAAATGGTTTTTCAAGAGGAAAGATTGATATTACGTTGTTTACCAAACATGCTAAAGATGACTTATTAATTGTGCAAATTTATGTTGATGACATAATTTTTGGTTCTACTAACGAAACTCTCTGTCAAGATTTCTCCAAGCTAATGCAGGAACACTTTGAGATGAGCATGATGGGGAAACTTAACTATTTCCTCGGATTGCAAATCAAACAGTGCAAAGATGGGTTCTTCGTGAACCAAAGCAAATACATCAAGGAGATTCTAAAGAAGTTTGGGATGGAGAACACAAAATTATCATCTACACCGATGAGCACAGCAATCAGACTCGACAAGGATGAAAATGGTAAATCTGTAGATCAATCTTCCTTTCGTAGTATGATTGGCTTCTTACTTTATGCTACTGCTAGTAGACCAGACATTATGTTTAGTGTTTGCTTGTGTGCACGATTTCAATCATGTCCAAAGAAATCACATTTGTTCGCCTTAAAACGCATTTTCAAATATCTTTCAAATACTCCAAATCTCGGCTTGTGGTATTTGAAAAATTCTTTCTTTGCTTTAAAAGCTTATTGCGATGCCGACTTTGGTGGATATAAGGTGGACAGGAAAAGCACTAGTGGAACTTGCTTCTTTCTAGGAAATTGTTTAGTTTCTTGATTTTCAAAGAAACAAAATTGTGTTGCATTGTCAATGATCGAAGCCGAATATATGGCTGTCGGTAGTTGTTGTGCGCAAATTCTTTGGATAAAGCATCAATTGCTTGACTATGGTGTATCTTTTTCAAAAATTCCTATTTTCTGCGACAACACTAGCACCATATGTCTTACAAAGAATCCGATTCAACATTCGCGCACCAAACATATTGACATTCATCATCATTTTATTCGTGACCACATCGAACGAAATGAAGTTGAACTTCAATATGTTGACACGTCAAATAAAATTGCCGATATTTTTACAAAACCACTAGATGAAAATACTTTTATTCGTTTGCGTGGTGAACTTGGCATGATTGAGTTGTAATCGCTTGTAAACATAAAATAAATTTAATGTCATATTAAGGGGGAGCTTAATATTAAACTCGAGAAAATTAATTTTGGATAAATATAAATCAATTGTATTTATTCAAAATTAAAAAGCTCACATTTTATGTGAATTATTTGATTTATTACTTAATTTGCAAAATATCTTTTAAAGAGTCAAATTTCAAAAATTCTGACTTCGGCCAGTTCGGACCACCTGAACACTAGTTCGGAGGACCGGAACTGCCTCGCGCCCTTTCAGTTTAAAACTTTCAAAATACCCTCCAATTTAGTCAGTTCGGACCCTCCGAAATAAGCTTCGGGCCGTCCGAAATCCGCGTGGTAAAAACTTGAATTTTGACCGCCTTATCATCGGGCCCTCCGAAGTTCTTTGGACGTCACGAACTTAAAAATGTACTGTTCGGACCGTCCGAACATACTTCGGGCCCTCCAAACCTTAATTACAGACTGTCAATCTTATCTCTTCGGTAATCACCTTCGGGCCATCCGAACCCTGTTCGGATCGTCCGAAGTCGCGACTATAAGTACCCCCTCGGGCCATCCGAATTATTCACCCCTAAAATCATTTCTTTCTTCTACCTAGTTCGAAATCTAGCCTACAAAATGCCTGCCAAACGCCGTCGTGATCAACCTAGCTCTAGTCGTCCAATTCCTATACATGATCCAAATTTACCTGCTATTTCTTGTCCTATCCCCGACGATTACCCCACTCGACCAATTTTACCCGGTCGTATTTTCGATACTACCTCACTTGCATCATCTCATCTACAGTTGCTGCCTCTCATTGCTGCCCAGCATTGGGAATCCTTTTCCCTGCCTTCCCTTCCGGATGCCATTTTTCCAGAGTTACTCTTTGAGTTCTATGCCAACTTGGAACTCGAACTTGGCGAGGAGCTTCATATCGCCACGATTGTCCAGGGTCGGCATGTTCGCTTTTCTGTCTCCAACTTTGTCGAGTGGTTTGATCTTCCTATGCTGGGGCCCAGCAAATATTTCGGTCAGGGATGGCCCACTGACAATCCCACTTTTGATTGAAATGAGGTTCTTTCTACCATTCTTAGTCGTCCAGCCACTGCTGCTGACGATCGTCATATTTTGAAACAGCTCTGTCCCGACTACCAAATCATTCAAAAATTAATCACCACTTCCATCATTCCGCGCAGTGGAGACTCCTCCACTTGCAAATATCTTGACCTCTATGTTCTCTACCACATCGTTTCCTCCCGTCCTTTCAACCTTCCTCGATTCATTATGCAGGCTATGCATAATGCGGCTAAAGCCACGAGGAAAGTTTCTCTACCTTTTGCTCGGGTCATCAACCGTATTTTGACTCATTTTGATGTTTCTTTTTATTACCCAAATCCTCTATCCATCTCTGATTATCATACCTTCAACCATGCTATGATTACCAAGATGGAACTGTCTTGGAATCCTGTCCTTTCTTGTTGGGTTAATGACCCAACTCGTGCCTTCAAGAAATATCTTCCGGACAAACATTTTTCACTTCCTTATTCGATTCTTTCACCCTCCTCTCAGGCTAAGGGTTTTCCCAATAGGCCGCCTGTATAAGAAGGAGGACCTTCTTCTTCTGGCTTTCAGTCTTTTCCAGCCAATCTTAGCGAGCTTCCATTTGAGATTCCCGAGATTCCTGCTACCCCCGCTCATCAGTCACATCAGTCTGATCATCTTTTCGAGACTCTTCAGCGCATTGAAGGGAATCTAGCCAGCCACTTTGCATCTTTTACTGCCTCTATGGATGCCTTGACTATGAGAGTTGCATCGTTGGAGACTCGTTTTGATGACTTTTTCTCCCGCTATCCTCCGCCGCAGCACGATGATGACTCTTAGATTTTATTTTGCATTTTAAATTGTATTTTTTTTATGCATTCAATGTAAAATTCAAAATTAGTTTAAAATGAAATTATTGTGTATTTTCTCGTTTTTTATTAACTGCTTTTTGATTATCGCAAAAAGGGGGAGAATTAATTTGGTTAAATAAATATTAAATTGAGGGGGAGTTTTAATATTTGAAACATTATTTGGTTAATTGTTTAAATATTTCTTTGTTGCTTATATTTTTTTCTCTCCTATTTAACCAAGTTTTGTGATCATCAAAAAGGGGGAGATTCGGACGACCCGAAGCCCACTTCGAACGGTCCGAAGATTTTTCCAGAATTAAATAAAGATCGGAGGACAGGCTCGGAGGCTTCGAAGACTACTTCGGACGGTCCGAAGACAGTTCGGATGACCCGAAGATTTTCTAGGGTTTTAAAATTGCTCAGAGGCACTCTCGGAGGCCACGAAATGAATACTTCGGACGACCCGAAGGCAAGTTCGGACCACCCGAACTCCTTTACGGCCATGAAGATTTTGTTGGAAGAAAAATTGCTGGAATGAATTTAATGCAGCCGTTCGGATGACCCAAAGACGACTTCGAACTACCCGAACAGTTTATCAGCCGTAGAAATTTGAAATTGAATCAGACAACGTTCGGACGACCCAAAGACCCGTTCGGATGACCAGAACCCGTTTGGATTGGCACCTATAAATACATGTCATTTGAAGCCTTCTCAACTCACCAATTCACTCTCATCTCTCTTTGCAAGCAAGATCCTCTCCTTCAAAAGTTCAAGAAATATTTGTGTGTTATATTCTAAAACGAGGGTTGTTTATATAAGTTCATTCGTGAGTTGGTCGCTCGGTTATTGTAAACACTTGTGTGTGAAGCCAAGTGTATTATACGAGTATTGTGGCTATCCTTAGAGCCATTAAGGCCAAGATTTCGAGTTGTATCGGCGCGGTGATCGTGTTGAGTTGTACGGCTATCCTTGGAGCCATCAAGGCCAAGACGTTGAAGTGCTAGTGGATCCTTGGTTAATCAATCTTAACCAAGAATGGGAGACGTAGATGATTTATCGTCGAACTTCAATAAACATCTCTTATCCCTTTTACTGCTTTATTTACATTACGCATTTATTTACCGCACTTATTATTAATTGCTTTAAGTCTTCCGCTTGCGTACTAGCATAATTGTTTTAAATTGCTAAAGTTGCCAATAGAACCTAAATCCCTCCCCCTATTAGGTTCTAACAGATTATGTATTCGAACTCGTATTGTATTGTATTACTTTGAATAAGCTAGACTAAAGTATGTTCTACTAGTTTTGAGATTGTATAACCCTAGAACTATCTTGTATTTAAGCTTGTATGATTCTTGAATGATTAATGCATTGTTGGAATGTTTGGAAATGGGTTTTTGAACTAGAACTCCTTCTGGTTTTTTTTGTGCAAAAGTGGCCGCTCGATCGGTAGAAGTTGACCGATCGAGCGGTGGAGCTGCAGCCAAGTTTCTGTTGAGTTTTGCATGCCCGCTCGATCGGTTGAATCTAACCGATTGAGCGGCGCAGGTTTTTTCCCGGGCAGTGAGTTTGAAATTTTTGCTCGCTCGATCGGTTGATTTCTACCGATCGAGCGAGGCCCTTATTTTAAAAAAAAAATTCTTTACTCTTTTAAATCTTGAATGTTTGTACTGTTTTTCCCGAGATTAGATGTTTAGAATCGAGGTCTCACAATTTTGTCCATAGAATGTTCTTGATTGCTGTCAGCTACAGGTGATTCAGTTGCTAGGACAAGTGTATCAATTGCTGGTTCAGCAATTCTTAGCAGAGCATTAGTTTTATGGGGCAATTCCTCCACAATGTTGGAAAACTGGCGTTCAGATCAATCACGATTGATACCCGGTGCAGCGGAAGTTTAAAATTTTATTATGGAACAATTCCATAGTGTGGGTATCAACCTTTTAACGATTAAATTATAAGTGTGTGTAAAATTAAATAACTATTATTAAATTTTACCTTCAATCTCGAAGCGAGATTATTGGACACCACACAGATTTCTCTGCGCTTCTTGTATCTCCCTGGAACTGATGAACAAGCTTTCCTTCAATCAGGTCCACGAATGGAGGTTTAATCCCTCTGATAGATTGCACTAGAAAATCTATCAGAAGTTTTCTACGAAGAGAATAAACGAATTTGATTCGCTATTCCAGACTGCAATTCAAAATCACAGACCGGAATTTCTCACGCAGAGAAGGGAGGGGGGCGGCCGAATTTCTTTTGAGAGAGAGCTAGGGTTTTCGATTTTCTGTCTCTCAAATTATGACCAGTTGTGTGTAATTTCTGTACTGCAATAACTTATTTATAATGCAGGCCACTAACACCTTAGGGCCCATTAGTCATAAGTTGAGGCCCGACAAGCAAAGCCCGCATGTTCAAAAATTAATATAAAATTCATCGTGACTCCGATTGATGAACCGATTTCACCAATGTGCACAGAAACCATTTCTGCACATTTTAAAGTCAAGATAAATTTTCCTGAATCCGAATTCAGTGATTTCCAAAAAAATGTCCATCCCTATGTCATTTTAGGAAATCCTACTCCCTTACTCTTATTTAAGAAGTCCAACTTCTTTATTCATTAAATTTAACTCTTTAAATTTAACTATCTCAACGGGGATTAAAACTCCATTACACTGTGTGACCCTCAATGGTTCAGGGATACAGCTAGCCGTGGGCTCACAACTCCTTGTGACTCAGAACAACACTTTCCGACTTGCCCAACGAATCATGGTAAAGCGCCTAGCAACATCGCCCCATGATTCCCTAGGTATCACTGATAGTGCCTACAAGAACCAGTAGATTTTGGTTAGCGTACAGTACGGTCCCTTCATCCATATATCCCGATCAAATCAACAACCATTGGTATATCGAGAGTCGCTCAAGATTCGATAACTATGCAATACATCTTGAAGATCAAATTAGTGACATCGCATGTGCTACTAAGAAACCATTTCTTAAATCACATCAAGTACTCTGGCCAGAGATTCGTCACACTAATATCTCCTCAGATCGCATAGGATATCCACACTCGCAAGTATGTGGTGAATCCTTGACAACAATGCATCGACTCCTATATGTGTTGTAACTGTACCCAATCCCGACACCTGATGACCCCCATAGAGTCAGTAAACGAGTCAAAGCACAGTACTAGCATATAGAGTCTCCATGATGTTTCAAGTAGTAAGGACTAATGGTGTACAACCAAAACCGCGGACTTTATCCACTCGATAAGTGATAACCACTTGGAAAGTCCGGATAGGGTAGTTCGATTATTCATCCTATGAATATCCATTTGCATGCTTCGAACATCTCCATGTTCCCTACCAATGAAACGTGGTACTCCGCATCGCAAATGCTAGTCTCAAACTCGAGCGATCCTTATCCTTATTATCGGACGGCTCAATCGACTAGGAACAGTTTAGAATATACAGTGACTATAAGATGTATTTCATGATAGACATCCCCATGTTCTACCACATCTTACATACACTATAGTATATTCAAGGTCTTTATCAAAACAACAATAGTATATCATAATATAACAATATGAAGAAAGATAAAGTCATTGCCATTAATAAAAGTGTAAATTACATTAAACAAAAGATCGTTTGTACAAAGAGTCATCAAAGCCCATAGCCACAAGTTGGCTCACTGGGCACCCACTCTTTCAATCTCCCACTTGCCCTATAGCCAACTAGTCATACTACGTAGACCCATTGCTTCGCGATGTTTGTCAAACAATGGTCCTGGCAAGGGCTTAGTAAGCGGATCAGCGATATTGTCTGCAGAGGCCACTCGTTCGACAGTGATGTCTCCTCTTTCCACAATCTCCCGGATGATGTGGTATTTCCTCAGTACGTGTTTGGATCTTTGATGAGACCTTGGTTCCTTTGCTTGAGCAACGGCACCCGTGTTGTCACAGTACACCGGGACTGGACCAACAAATTCAGGAATGACGCCCAACTCTTGGACGAACTTCCTCATCCAAACGGCCTCTTTAGCAGCAGCTGATGCTGCAATGTATTCAGCCTCAGTGGTGGAATCCGCTGTGGTGTCCTGCTTGGAACTCTTTCAAGAGACAGCACCGCCATTGAGCATGAACACAAATCCAGAGGTTGACTTCGAGTCATCCACGTCACTTTGGAAGCTAGAGTCGGTATAGCCTTCCAATTTCAGATCTCGTCCTCCATATACCATGAACATATTCTTAGTCCTTCGTAAGTACTTAAGAATGTCCTTCACGGCTTTCCAATGCATTTGACCAGGATTAGCCTGATATCTGCTCGTGACACTCAGAGCAAATGCTACATCCGGCCTGGTAGATATCATCCCATACATGATACTACCTATAGCTGACGCATATGGTACATGTGTCATATTCTCTATCTCTGCATCAGTCTTGGGACACATAGACTTGGATAAAGAAACTCCATGACACATGGGTAGATGTCCTCTCTTGGACCCATCCATTGAAAACCGTTTCAATATGGTGTCGATGTAGGTTGATTGAGTGAGTCCTATCATTCTCTTAGATCTATCTCTATAGATCTGTATCCCAAGAATGTAGGATGCCTCACCCAAATCCTTCATCGAGAATCTACCTGATAACCATATCTTTGTTGACTGCAACATCCCTACATCATTCCCAATGAGTAGGATGTCATCAACATAAAGTACTAAGAATGTCACAGCATCCTTAACTACTTTCTTGTACACGCACGGTTCCTCCGGGTTCTTGATGAAACCAAAATCTTTTATTGTTTCATCAAATTTCTGGTTCCAACTTCTTGATGCTTGTTTTAGACCATAAATTGATCTCTGAAGCTTGCATACCTTATCCTCGCTTCCCATGGATGTGAACCCCTCCGGCTGCTTCATATAGATTTCTTCCTTAATGTCTCCATTAAGAAAAGCAGTCTTCATATCCATTTGCCATATCTCATAGTCATACCATGCAGCTATGGCAATAAGGATTCTTATGGACTTGAACATTGCAACTGGTGAAAAGGTTTCATCATAGTCAACTCCTTGTCTTTGAGTGTAACCTTTCGCCACCAATCGCGCCTTGTAGGTCAATACCTTACCATCAGGCCCAAGCTTTCTCTTGTAGATCCATTTACACCCTATTGGAACAATTCCATCAGGAGGATCTACTAAAGACCAAACTTGGTTTGTATGCATTGAATCCAATTCAGACTGCATAGCTTCAAGCCATAAATTTGAATCCGCATCAGAAATTGCTTCCTTGAAGTTTCTTGGATCACATCCAATGTCGGGTTCATCTTGATCCCCTTCAAGAAGAAGACCATATCGAACAGGAGGTCTAGAAGTCCTCTCGGATCTTCTAGGTTCAGGCGTGTCCAGTAATGGTTCCTGAGGCGTAGGATCGTTATTTTGTATTTCGGGTTCTTCTCGAACTTCTTCGAGTTCCATCATCTCGCCTTTCTTATCCAATAAGAACTCCTTCTCCAAGAAGGTGGCATTCCTAGAAACAAATACCTTTGTTTCAGCAGGATAATAGAAATAATACCCGATTGAATTCTTCGGATACCCTACAAAATAACATAAGCTGGATCGACTATCCAACTTATCTCCCACTGTCCGCTTCACGTAAGCAGGACATCCCCAAATCCTCAAGTACGAATACTTAGGAGCTTTGCCATTCCATAACTCGTATGGTGTTTTGTCCACTGCTTTAGTGTGGACGTTGTTCAACAACAATACCGCCGTTTCAAGCGCATAGCCCCAAAACGAAGGTGGAAGCTCAGTGAAGCTCATCATGGATCGAACCATGTCCAACAAAGTTCGATTACGACGCTCCGATACACCATTCAGCTGTGGTGTCATAGGAGGAGTCCACTGAGAGAGAATCCCATTCTCTTTCAGATAGTCCAAAAACTCGGTACTCAAGTATTCTCCATCTCGATCCGATCGAAGTGCTTTAATACTTTTACCTAGCTTGTTTTCTACTTCAGCCTTGAATTCTTTGAACTTTTCAAATGCTTCAGACTTATATTTCATTAAATATAATACCCATACCTTGAATAATCATCAGTAAAGGTAATGAAGTAGGTGTGGCCATGTTGAGTCCCAACTCTAAATGGACCACAAACATCTGTATGGATCAAATCCAACAGATTTTGACTACGCTCAGGTTTCCCCTTAAAAGGAGATTTAGTCATTTTCCCTTTTAGGCAGGATTCACAAGTAGGTAGAGAGTTAATATCAGACATATCAAACATGCCCTCTCCCACTAGCTTGTTCATCCTCCTTGAGGAAATATGACCTAGTCTAGCGTGCCAAAGGTTTGCCGGGTTTTGACTATCGATTTTCCTTTTGTTTGTTGTCGCCGGTTTATCAACATAATTTATTGGAACGTCTTTTAGTTTTAAGTTGTATAGATCGTTTTCAAGTTGTCCATTTCCAATCAAACATTCATTCTTGTAAATATTGCAAATCTCATTCACAAAATTGCAAGAATAATCATCTCTATCTAGCATAGAAACAGAAATAATGTTTTTAATTAAATTCAGAACAAATAAAACATCTCTTAAAAATAACTTAAAACCGTTCTGCAAAATTAAACAAACATCTCCAATGGCTATAGCTTCAACTCTGGAACCATTCCCGAGCCTCAGCTGGGTCTCACCCATTCTAAGCCTGCGACTTCTTGTCATCACCTGCAAATCATTGCAAATGTGAGATCCACATCCGGTATCCAATACCCAAGAAGTAGTATTAAGTGAAATGTTTATTTCAATATAGAACATACCCTTTGCAGTTCCCAACTGCTCTAGATATTCCTTGCAGTTGCGCTTCCAATGACCGGGTTTCTTGCAGTGATGGAAAACTTGTTTAGACTTGTCCAATTTTGCATGTAACATTTGGCCTTGAGATCATGGTACAACCATTTCTCTAGTTCGGCCAACCTTTCGGCAGTTACATCAGCCGGGGCTGTTTTCGGAGAATCCTTTTCTAACACTTTAGAAAATCTTTTCCGAACTTAGGACAATCTTAACTTATGGAATCATTCTGTATTGTTTGCGCCAGTAAGTTTGTTTTGTTGGAGAATAGAAACATGTGGATTACTGAGATGAAACAGACATATATCAATGATTGTTTAAGCAATTTACTAAGACATAAAATAGGCGAATTTAATTTTATGAATCCCACTCCCACTATTTTAACGATTTCACTACCCTCTAGTGAAAACGGGAAACTTTTTCCTTAGTGAGAACATGGAGTCCAATTGACAAACTTATGGTCCCGAATAATATCAGCCAACCATAATTCTCAAAAGGTAGAGCCCAATTGCTTCCAAAGCAACCCCCATGTTTTTACCTCATGTCCAATAAGGGCCCAATAATATGACGCCGTTTATAGTGACATGTCAAGATGACCCATCAATATTAAGTTGTGATGGACGGTCGCCATGTGGATCCCCAATAATATGAGCCGATCCCATGGGAGTTCCACCCAACTTACAACATGTGTCGATCCAATGTACAGCTTTCCGACGGACGGGCTCCCCCAATAATATGAGCCGGACCGTATCCGCGGGTAGCATCACATACATTGACCGTTGATGGAAGGTAGGAACATTTAAACAAATTTAAATTTCCTTTATTTATCTTGATATCAATTTTAAATCATATTAAAATGAGGGATTTTTAATTATGAAAATTTGTCTCATCATTTTTCAATTTATTGTATGCTTGCCGATTCATACAATTATGTCTAAAACATGCATACAATCATAATATCATATATTATATATAGGATGATCGATTCCATTTCTAATTGACTCGTGGTTGCCAATCACGAGTCTTAGTCCAATCCTAGGTAATATGCAGTATGCAATGCAATCCTATTACATTAGCTTCCAATTTACATTTCTTCGTCTTTATTGTCTGCTGGGCCCACCATCTTCAAATCTTGATCTCCCACTAAATCTAATGTATTTACAATAAATAGCAATGACAAGTAGGGGATACATTTTAGGGGTGGGAACGGGCCATAAACCAAGCCCACTTTTATTACATATGACATTCATATTGGGCCATAAACCAGGCCCATTAATAAAACCAACAACAATAAAACAAATGTAAATTCCTAACATACACCTACAAAATTGGTCATGGCAATCGATCATCCTTATCCAATAACATTTAATTCAAAATTAATTTATTGGATATCATGCATATGGCAATTTAAATTTAAACAGGATAAAATCATATTTTATATATAAAATCATATTTTACATATAAAATCATATTTTACCTTTTATTAAATAAAATCTAATTTTATCTACAGAATCTAATTTTATAGATAAAATCATATTTTACTTAATATATACATAAGATCAAATCTTATCATCAATTGTACCAAAAATAATTAATTTCAAAATTCAGTTTAAGGATAAAATATTAAAATTTTCCAAAAATTCAAATTCATCCAAAAATCAATTTTAAAATTTTCGGACTCGAACAATTCGATCCGATGCCTCGTGAACCAATCAAAAACAATTTTTGACCGGACCAAAAATAAAATTTTAACACATTAAAATTAATTTAAATAAAAAATAATAATTTTCCCGCGGGCCGCCCGGGACACTCCCGGGCCGGCCCGCACCCGTGGGCGCGGCGGCGCCGTGCGCTGCCCTGGGCGGCGACGTGCGCCGCCGTGGGCGGCGCTGTGCGCCCCCTTTGGGCGGCGCCGTGCGCCGCCTGGGGCAGCGACCGTCGCTGCCCCACCGGGCAGCGATCCAATCGCTGCCCGGGTTTTGCCCGAAAAAAAAAAAATTTTATTTAAAATATTTATTTTGTTTTAAAAAACCAAGACCCAAAAATTTTTGTACAATCGATTAATTTAATCGTTTGATCTGAGCAACCTGGCTCTGATACCACTGTTGGAAAACTGGCGTTCAGATCAATCACGATTGATACCCGGTGCAGCGGAAGTTTAAAATTTTATTATGGAACAATTCCATAGTGTGGGTATCAACCGTTTAACGATTAAATTATAAGTGTGTGTAAAATTAAATAACTATTATTAAATTTTACCTTCAATCTCGAAGCGAGATTATTGGACACCACACAGATTTCTCTGCGCTTCTTGTATCTCCCTGGAACTGATGAACAAGCTTTCCTTCAATCAGGTCCACGAATGGAGGTTTAATCCCTCTGATAGATTGCACTAGAAAATCTATCAGAAGTTTTCTACGAAGAGAATAAACGAATTTGATTCGCTATTCCAGACTGCAATTCAAAATCACAGACCGGAATTTCTCACGCAGAGAAGGGAGGGGGGCGGCCGAATTTCTTTGAGAGAGAGCTAGGGTTTTCGATTTTCTGTCTCTCAAATTATGACCAGTTGTGTGTAATTTCTGTACTGCAATAACTTATTTATAATGCAGGCCACTAACACCTTAGGGCCCATTAGTCATAAGTTGAGGCCCGACAAGCAAAGCCCGCATGTTCAAAAATTAATATAAAATTCATCGTGACTCCGATTGATGAACCGATTTCACCAATGTGCACAGAAACCATTTCTGCACATTTTAAAGTCAAGATAAATTTTCCTGAATCCGAATTCAGTGATTTCCAAAAAAATGTCCATCCCTATGTCATTTTAGGAAATCCTACTCCCTTACTCTTATTTAAGAAGTCCAACTTCTTTATTTATTAAATTTAACTCTTTAAATTTAACTATCTCAACGGGGATTAAAACTTCATTACACTGTGTGACCCTCAATGGTTCAGGGATACAGCTAGCCGTGGGCTCACAACTCCTTGTGACTCAGAACAACACTTTCCAACTTGCCCAACGAATCATGGTAAAGCGCCTAGCAACATCGCCCCATGATTCCCTAGGTATCACTGATAGTGCCTACAAGAACCAGTAGATTTTGGTTAGCGTACAGTACGGTCCCTTCATCCATATATCCCGATTGAATCAACAACCATTGGTATATCGAGAGTCGCTCAAGATTCGATAACTATGCAATACATCTTGAAGATCAAATTAGTGACATCGCATGTGCTACTAAGAAACCATTTCTTAAATCACATCAAGTACTCTGGCCAGAGATTCGTCACACTAATATCTCCTCAGATCGCATAGGATATCCACACTCGCAAGTATGTGGTGAATCCTTGACAACAATGCATCGACTCATATATGTGTTGTAACTGTACCCAATCCCGACACCTGATGACCCCCATAGAGTCGGTAAACGAGTCAAAGCACAGTACTAGCATATAGAGTCTCCATGATGTTTCAAGTAGTAAGGACTAATGGTGTACAACCAAAACCGCGGACTTTATCCACTCGATAAGTGATAACCACTTGGAAAGTCCGGATAGGGTAGTTCGATTATTCATCCTATGAATATCCATTTGCATGCTTCGAACATCTCCATGTTCCCTACCAATGAAACGTGGTACTCCGCATCGCAAATGCTAGTCTCAAACTCGAGCGATCCTTATCCTTATTATCGGACGGCTCAATCGACTAGGAACAGTTTAGAATATACAGTGACTATAAGATGTATTTCATGATAGACATCCCCATGTTCTACCACATCTTACATACACTATAGTATATTCAAGGTCTTTATCAAAACAACAATAGTATATCATAATATAACAATATGAAGAAAGATAAAGTCATTGCCATTAATAAAAGTGTAAATTACATTAAACAAAAGATCGTTTGTACAAAGAGTCATCAAAGCCCATAGCCACAAGTTGGCTCACTGGGCACCCACTCTTTCACACAAGAGCTGGTTGTTGGTCTTCAAACTCAATATGAGTAGTGACTTGAGAAATAACTTCATCCACGTTTACCAGTTGAAGTTCAGGTAAAACTAACTCAGTTTTTGAAACATGCATATGTTGCTCAATAGATGGCAGATCCTTTGCTTCTAGAGCTGTGGAAACTTCTTTCTGAATTTCCTCAAAGACTTGGTCAACTATATGTGTAGAGGATGCAGTTGAGTGTTGAGTATTTGTGGTTTCTTTGTTTCTGGATCGGGATTTAGATCGTGTCTTGTGTTTCTTATAAACAAAAAGCTCTGGGATGACCAGTTCCTTGTCAGTTTTCCAAAATTTAACTTTCATCTGAAGAGTGATCAGATCATTATGTAGCCGAGTAAAGACTGATTTATCCTCATAGGCAGTTTTGGCGGTAGGATCATAATTATTTTGGAGTTCTGCAAGAATTTGAGTTAGTTTCTTGACTCTCATGAGATCAAAGAAGTATTTCCTTCGTTCCATGGCTTCTGAACTATCATCATTTTGATTGTTCTTAGTACAATTTCTTCATATCTAACAAATCTGTTTAATTCGCCTTTTTTCTTGAGATGTCTGGCCAATGTGGAAGTTCTATATTTATATCATTCATCATAAAGTGTGTCAGTACTCTATTCGGTATATTCAAGAACTTCATCCATGGTTAAGTCAATTTGAACTTGAATGACATTAGAAGGCCTCTCAGTATTTGAAGAAGAAGCGATAAATTTTGAGTTTTTCCTATCTGCAGATCAAGACCAGAGTGTGTATACTCTACTATTTTTGTTGATGATAAACCCCCTTTTGGTCTTGCTGGAGGTAAATATATTGGTGCTGAAATTGTTTGGAATTAAGCTTGTGAGAATTTGACAAAATCTTCTGAATCTTCATCTGTCTGTGATTATTGGAATGGTTCAATGATTTGAAGTGGTTCTATAACCATTGGTTGTTTTCCCTTGGGATCAGTTATAGTTTGAAAGCATTGATCCCCGAGTGCTTCATCAAATGACCTTGGAGCTACTGAAGTAGAAATATCTGAAGATTTAGGAACCAAGGAGATGAACAGTTTGGTAGGAGATTTTGTAGGCTTGACCTGTAGAGTTCTTGACTTTTTCGATTGAGGCTTCAAGATCTCCTCACTGTCAGTTTCCTCGCTATCATCAATGATGAGATTCC
Source organism: Henckelia pumila (assembly GCF_033568475.1). Taxonomy (NCBI): domain Eukaryota; kingdom Viridiplantae; phylum Streptophyta; class Magnoliopsida; order Lamiales; family Gesneriaceae; genus Henckelia; species Henckelia pumila. The sequence goes on from NC_133122.1 coordinate 137,421,076, forward strand.
TATTTTTTTATGTTTTTCTTGACTTTAGTATTTGATTTTTGGGGGGTAGAAGGATCGGTAGACTCCTTTGAGTGAAAGCTGGTTAAGTATTCAAAGTTCAACACTCTCAACTTGTGTTTAAGAGAGGTTTCTTGAAGAGTGACTCCCAAAATTTCGAATAGTCTACTGATTTGAGAGACAAAACCTGGTGATTGCTTGGATACAGTCATCATTTGAATAAAGATTTTGAATAGAATATTGCTCCAGTTGATTTTGATATACCCTTGACAATTGCCGTCATCACTTTGAACTTCTCAACTATCAGTTTAGAAAAAGATCCTCCTTTCGCGAGAAGAATTTTTTCAACGATATCAGTAAGGATTTGGAATTCAAATTTTAATTCTCGTTTGAATGCATAGAGTGAGATAGCTTTATCAGAATTTGAAAAATTAGTTTGCATCTCTGTAAGATCATTAGCAGGAACAGTATTGAAATCCACAATCCAGATGATGGTAAACTGAACGTTTCTGCAAAGAATACTTCATCTACTGCTACCAGGTGTCCTCCAACAAATAATAGTATTTTTCCATCATCGGCTAGGATACATTTGTGGTACAAGGATACTATTATATCCTTCTGATAGTAGTGCAAAGATTTGGTTTCTAGAAAAGAGCGAAGACTTGAGTTCTCAAGTTCTTCACAAATTGTAGTGATTCCTTTGTTGTTCATTCCATAGAGTGACTCAAAATCAACGAGAAGAGCATTGAGAATATATGATGAGATTGCCATTTGCAGTTGATTCTGTGAAGAAATTGAAAATATTAGATCAAGAGAAAAGTGATTAGGGTTTAGGAGAGGTAAGCTGATATAATGGACAAAAAGATATGCATAACTTTAGATAAGACGATAAGTTTTTGCGACGTGGAAAAATTAATTTGAAATAAAGAATAGTACACGGTGACCCTAAGTTATCAAACAACTTATTTTGACAGCTTACAAGTTGTTTGACAAAAACTTTGGTAAACAAATTTAAAGAGCTTATAAGCTCTGTCAAATACCCTCTACATATATTTTTTTTAAAAAAAAATTAAAATTAATTTTTTAAACAAAATAAAATCTATCTATCAAAACCTTTTTTTTTAAAAAAAAAAAAAACCTTATTCAAAATCAAATAAACCCATCTGTCATATCTCCTTCAAAATCCTTCCCTTCAAAATTTTTGTGTTCAAGGCCTACATGTCAAGGGGAGCCAGATAAAAATGAATTTTTATTGTATGATATGGAAGATGAGATGAATAAAGCAGATGAGATCATGAGATCGAATTACAATTTGACAAAGAAATTAGACAATATTTAGAAATTTTTATGTGGCATTGTGATAGACAATAGACACTAATAAAAATTAAAAAATTGAGATTTTTGTGCTTTTAAAAATACGAGAATTATGTGTTATTTAGCCTAAATACTATTAGGAGATAATTAAAACTTTAATAAAAATTAAAAATATTTTTCATGTTTTAACTCGTATATTCATTTAAACTCGTAATACTTAAAATTTGATATCGTCATTTCGTCACACTTGACATTTTTTTGAATATTGATTACATGACTAAAACCCAAAACTCTTTTATATTATAATATACATATAAATTTTTCCCAAACTAAATTGAAACAAGAACTCGAGTACAATATCTGATAAAAAAAATATCACAACGTAATTTATATTTTACACAAAAATTAATATTTATACTTGCATATTGACAGCGTCAAATATGTATAAATCAAATATGCCGAACAATCGACGGTGTTGAGTTAAATAAAAATTTATTAAACAGGACAATGAAACAGGACAATTCTGAAATAATAATATATTGGAAAATGGTCCCATTGGGGAAGACTTTGTTTCTTGCATTATTATTACTAGTAAAAAATGCAGGGAGAAGTTTTTTTTAAAAGTAAATCATGGAGTTAGTGGGAAGTTTTTAGTTAAATATTGGGTAGAAAAAGGTAATTTTGAAATAAATAAATTTGGTGTCCTCAAAGTAGTTACTATAATAGGCACATCTTTTATATAATAGTATAGATTATTTTATTTTTTATTTTTTTTTTAATAAAGCTTGTAATATTAATCAAGGCAAAATACGTCTTTAATTACAAGATTTATCAACCAAAAAGAAAAGCTGCCCCGGACCCAAACAAAGTGGGAGGGGGCAAAAATAGCAAAATTAGCAATAGCATGAGAAACGTCATTAGCCGAACGACTGACATGCGTAATAAAAGCAAGATCTGCACGATGAAGTAGACGATTTACATCTGCAGCTATAGCACCAGTAAAAGTCCTATCCTCCGCTTGTCAAGTGACTGCTTGCACTACCACGAGGGAGTCCGATGAGATCATATGTAGCTGCAGATAATTTTCCTACAAAAGATAAGACCATCATGTAGCGCGACTAATTCAGCATATAACACAGAGATAGGTTCAAGAATTCTTCTCCCAAAAACAACCACCGGCTGGTCCACATGATTCCTAATCACCCCACCAATAATAGCTCTTTGTACTGTCATTGTATGCCGCATCTACATCGAGGCGTAGATGATCAGTTGGAGGGGCTGACCAAGAGTTCGGTGGTACACAAATACTGGATCTGGGAACAATCTGGAGAGCCATTCTCGCTGATTGAAACTCCCTTAACAGATCGCTGCTCTTCTCAAGGCCTCTCGACAAAGCTCGGTGATCATTAGCATGCAGAAACTGAAGTCGATCGTTCCAGATGGCCCAAGTTCCCATCGCGAAAACTTCAAACTCTTGAACACTCAACTTGTCATACAACCATATGAATATATCCCATATATCAAGATGCTTAACTTTTTTCAAAAGAGGCCAAAATTCTGTTACCTTCCACCTCGAGATAATAGCAGGGCAATCAAATAAAGCATGGTTGGTAGAATCACTGTGAAAGTGACATAAAGGGCAAAAACCTTGGACAGGAACATGGTGCGAACGCAAGTTAACTTGAGTAGGGATGAAATGATGTAGCACCCTCCACCAAAATATGCGCACTTTCGAAGGGATTGAGAGAGACCATATGAACTTCCACCATTTACTATAGTGACTGGTCGAGCTCGACGTAGGAGGTTCGAAGAAACCCATTTCTGCTTTGTATCCCTCTTGCACTGTATAGTTTCCTTTTGGATCAAAAATACAGAAGCGCTGATCCGTAGCTTGACTAGAGAATAGAGGGATAGATAACACCTCATCCACCTGAGGAGGCATAAAAAGTTGGCGAACAAGATGTTCATTCCATTTGCCATGCTCAATTAGACAACTCACTGTGTTGTGGTCATTCAAAAGAAGGTGAGAAGACAACTGAGCTACCTTTCCAAAGACCCATTTTTCTCCAATAGTAGCTATTCTCGATCCATCTCCCACTCGCCATGCCAAGCCCTTTTGAAGAAGAGGTCTGCTCCACATAAAGGACCTCCATACAAACGAAGGGTTGGTACCAATGGAGCACGACATTATATCCTGGTGTTTGAAGTAGCGAGCTTTAAGAACTCGAGCCACTAAGGAATCAGGCTTAGTGATAATTTCCAAATCTGTTTAGCCAAAAGTGCTTTATTAAACGATTCCAAATGTCGAAAACCCATGCCTCCCATACATTTTGGCTTGCACAAAAATTTCCAAGTAGACCAATGCATCCTCTTCCTACCATCCTCCAATCCCCTCCAGAAGTTGGAGCAAACCCTTTCAATTTCAATTTCAAAGGTTCAGAGACACAATCTCGAAAGGAATGGCCTAAGCAGCCACAATTATAACAGAAATCGGGTAATCTCTCATAAACAAGGGGTACAATTATTTCTTCAGGCTCTCGAGACGAAGAGATCCTAATGTACTTCTTCAGGGGCTTAGAAACATTCATACGAATTCGAATTCGTGCATACTGTTGGAAAACTGGCGTTCAGATCAATCATGATTGATACCCGGTGCAGCGGAAGTTTAAAAATTTTATTATGGAGTGTGGGTATCAACCGTTTAACGATTAAATTATAAGTGTGTGTAAAATTAAATAACTATTATTAAATTTTACCTTCAATCTCGAAGCGAGATTATTGGACTCCAACAGATTTCTCTGCTCTTGTTGTCTCTCCCAGGAACTGATGAACTCCTTCAATCAGGTCCACGAATGGAGGTTTAATCCCTCTGATAGATTGCACTAGAAAATCTATCAGAAGTTTTCTACGAAGAGAATAAACGAATTTGATTCGCTATTCCAGACTGCAATTCAAAATCACAGACCGGAATTTCTCACGCAGAGAAGGGAGGGGGCGGCCGAATTTCTTTTGAGAGAGCTAGGGTTTTTGATTTTCTGTCTCTCAAATTATGACCAGTTGTGTGTAATTTCTGTACTGCAATAACTTATTTATAATGCAGGTCACTAACACCTTAGGGCCCATTAGTCATAAGTTCAGGCCCGACAAGCAAAGCCCGCATGTTCAGAAATTAATATAAAATTCATCGTGACTCCGATTGATAAACCGATTTTACCAATGTGCACAGAAACCATTTCTGCACATTTTAAAGTCAAGATAAATTTTCCTGAATCCGAATTCAGTGGTTTCCAAAAATGTACATCCCTATGTCATTTTAGGAAATCTTACTCCCTTACTCTTATTTAAGAAGTCCAACTTCTTTATTCATTAAATTTAACTCTTTAAATTTAACTATCTCAACGGGGATTAAAATTTCATTACACTGTGTGACCCTCAATGGTTCAGGGATACAGCTAGCCGTGGGCTCACAACTCCTTGTGACTCGGAACAACGATTTCCGACTTGCCCAACGAATCATGGTAAAGCGCCTAGCAACATCGCCCCATGATTCCCTAGGTATCACTGATAGTGCCTACAAGAACCAGTAGATTTTGGTTAGCGTACAGTACGGTCCCTTCATCCATATATCCCGATCGAATCAACAACCATTGGTATATCGAGAGTCACTCAAGATTCGATAACTATGCAATACATCTTGAAGATCAAATTAGTGACATCGCATGTGCTACTAAGAAACCATTTCTTAAATCACATCAAGTACTCTGGCCAGAGATTCGTCACACTAATATCTCCTCAGATCGCATAGGATATCCACACTCGCAAGTATGTGGTGAATCCTTGACAACAATGCATCGACTCCTATATGTATTGTAACTGTACCCAATCCCGACACCTGATGACCCCCATAGAGTCGGTAAACGAGTCAAAGCACAGTACTAGCATATAGAGTCTCCATGATGTTTCAAGTAGTAAGGACTAATGGTGTACAACCAAAACCGCGGACTTTATCCACTCGATAAGTGATAACCACTTGGAAAGTCCGGATAGGGTAGTTCGATTATTCATCCTATGAATATCCATTTTCATACTTCGAACATCTCCATGTTCCCTACCAATGAAACGTGGTACTCCGCATCGCAAATGCTAGTCTCAAACTCGAGCGATCCTTATCCTTATTATCGGACGGCTCAATCGACTAGGAACAGTTTAGAATATACAGTGACTATAAGATGTATTTCATGATAGACATCCCCATGTTCTACCACATCTTACATACACTATAGTATATTCAAGGTCTTTATCAAAACAACAATAGTATATCATAATATAACAATATGAAGAAAGATAAAGTCATTGCCATTAATAAAAGTGTAAATTACATTAAACAAAAGATCGTTTGTACAAAGAGTCATCAAAGCCCATAGCCACAAGTTGGCTCACTGGGCACCCACTCTTTCACATACCTCACAGTCGAGAATCCATCCTCCCGAGTATCCACCTCTTCCACCACACCAATCTGGAATCCCACTTTCTGGAGAACGTCTTTATGCATACATGCCAGAGGAAGATTATAACACTGAACCCAAATTGATATCTCATCAAATACCATGGTTCTTGGGTTTAGCATTCCTTTTGGTTCCGCAAATATAACCAAGTCTCGGAAGAAATTCCAAGGACCGCCCTTTAGAGCCCGGGCTCTGTCTCGCGGGGAATGGAAGTCGAGGATGAATATATTATCACCCACCGTACTAATCTCAACACTATCGAGCACTTGAAGGATGCGCGGCATCTGTTGTTTAAAGGACTCCTGGTTTAGCATCTTGGGGGACAACACTTTAGCCACCAGACAATTTGAAAATTCCCATTGGCACAATTCTGACAGTGTCCATTGGCGGCTGGACCTGGCTGCGTTGAACATCGCCAATATAATCCTTGATAGGTTACACCTAAAAATTCAACTGGGCCTGAGCCCCATCATGAAGGTCCACTCCAAATATTTGTGAGGCCCAAGCTTATTTAAATATTATATATATTTAATTCAAGCAGGCCCTGAATTCTAAAAAAGCCCATAAGAGGCTCGAGCCCGTGAAACACTCCGAATATCTATAAATAGCTCAAGTCACCTCATTATTAAGGTACACAGTTTCTTAAGCACTATATCGCTCTACTCTCGATTATTATTCCTTGAGTAATAACTGACTTGAGCGTCGGAGTGCCTTCGCCGGGAACCCTCCCGGCTCCTCTGATTTTGTTTTGTGACGTAGGAACAACCCACCGAAGATCTCCACCGGGAACACACAAGGATTTGTTGATACTCCGAACTTTGCGGAAGCAACGTGTCATATACAAGTGATTTTTGGCTTCATCAGCTTGGCGCCGTCCGTGGGAAACCGTTCACTACGTCATTGAGAACACATATTACTTCAAAAATGTCTCAAGGAAATGTTAACAATGGAAACGCACCGCCGAGTATTACTCTCACCCGTGAAGACTTGACTGCGCTAATGGAAAACACAGCCGCACTTGCAGCAAAAGATGCAGTTGCTCAGTACCTAGAAACCCACAAGCGCAAAAGCAGCAAGAAAAAGGCTCAGACTGAAGGCTCGTCATCTCTTGACCCTAATAACGGAGACCCAAATAAAGATAAATCTAAAGTGAATGATAAAGATCAAGGGGGGACCAAGAAAAATACTACTCAGAAAGACGGTGAAGCAAGTGTTCACACAGTTCATGACATTTCTGGCGAAAACAAGATCACTAATCCAGCTCGGAAGGATGGATCTCGCACACATATAACTGGAGAGAATATGTCCGCAATTTTGCCGTCACGCCGAAGCCCCTTTACTGATGACATATTATCTGAATCATTACCAAAGGGAGTCAAAATCCCCAGCTTACCTGAGTTCGATGGAACGAGTGACCCCCAAGACCATATTGACAAATTCTACGCGAAAGCGGATTTGTATGATATCACAGATGCGGCATACTGTAAAATTTTTCGAACAACATTATCTGGAAGAGCACACACATGGTTCAACAAGTTACCCTCTGGATCTATTGCCAATTTGGAGCAACTTACTGACTGCTTCATCCAGCAATTCTCAATTAACAAAAAATACCCAAAAACAGCAGCATATTTGTTCACAGTCATTCAAAAAGAAGGAGAATGTTTGAGGGACTATGTTCGGCGATTTACTCATGCGGTGCATGAAGTCTTACACGTGAACCATGATTTGTTAGCTGGAATAATGCAGCAAAACTTGCGTCATCGGAAGTTTAAGGAATCAATAGCGGGAAGGCCGCCCAAAAACCTAGAGGAATTACTGGAAAGAGCTGAGAAATACATTCGGGTTGAAGAATCTATTGAACCACACTACCTGAATAAAAGAAAGAGAGAAGAAGATAAACCAGATATTAGAAAGCGAGACGAGAAGCGAACAGCACAGAGCCCCCGTCTCCAGAATACACCCCTCAATGCACGTCTGACCGATATACTGGTAGTGGCTGAAAAACAAGGATTGTTGCGTCCCCCTCGCCCAATGCAGAATAACCCAAAGCGCCAACGTTCGGAAAAGTATTGTCATTTTCATAAAGATAAAGGTCATACTACAGAAGATTGCTTCAGTTTGCGAGCAGAAATTGAAAAACTCATAAAGCGCGGACATTTGGGAAATTTCGTGGACAAGTCCCGCGGTGAAAAACGAGATGACAGGCGTCGGGACGAACAACCAAAACATGACTATCAAAAGCGCCATGACGAAACTGGGAAACAGCATGAACGGGCGGATGAAAATTTGCCCTCGGGAGGGGTAATCGCCGTAATCACTGGGGGGCCTGCTTGTGGCGACTCGAACAATGCAAGAAAAGCTCTTCTGCGAGCAGCAAAAGGAACCAACAATTTATCCAGCCCCACATCCTTGTCAATATGTGAAGTTGGAACCATCCAAGATGGATTATCATTCAGTGACAAAGATCTGGAGAACCCTCGGGGTACCCATAATGATGCTTTAATCATCTCAGCCACAATCTCCAATTTTTGGGTAAAGAAAATTCTAGTGGATTCAGGAAGTTCGGCCGACATAATTTTTCATGATGCATTCGTCAAGTTGGGTATTAGTAATGCACAGTTAACTCCAGTCAACACTCCACTAGTCGGATTTTCCGGAGAAATAGTTGAAGCTTTGGGAGAGGTAACGCTTCCTCTATCCTTGGGTTCTTACCCCAAGCGGTCCACTAAAATGGTGAAATTCCTTGTGGTAAAAGCTTCATCTGCGTACAATGTGATATTGGGACGACCAAGTCTCAATATATTCCAAGCCGTCGGATCAACATATCATATGAAGCTGAAGTTTCCGACTCCAGAAGGAGTAGGAGAAGCCCTTGGTGATCATCGTCTAGCTAGAGAGTGTCATGTAGTGACTCTGCGGGGTTCGTCAGAAAATCGGAAAAGACAAGTCTCTAGTGAGGAAAAACCACCAAAACCCGGAAAGCTTTTGCGTGAAAATGGAATACATTTGGTGGATGAAGAAGCTGAGAGCACAGAGAGAATAACAGCAACCGAAACTCTGAAACATGTGGCAATCATTCCAACTGATCCCAAGAAAACCCTAAAGATCGGGACCGAATTACCTCCTGAGCTGGAAGAGAAGTTGAAAAGTTTTCTGGGTCGCAATTTAGACGTGTTTGCTTGGGGTGATGAGCATTTGCCAGGAATACCTCATGAATATGCGCTTCATCACCTCCGTGTTGATCCGAAAATGAGACCAGTGAAGCAAAAGAAAAGAGCATTTGGTCCAGAGAAAAATCGGCATATAGCCGCGGAAGTGGAGAAACTCTTAGTGGCAAAGTACATCAGGCCAGTTTCATACCCAGATTGGCTTGCAAATGTGGTTTTAGTACCGAAACCTGGAGGAAAGTGGCGTTTGTGTATAGATTTCACTGATCTCAACAAAGCATGCCCCAAAGATCCGTTTCCACTCCCTCGAATTGACTTGTTAGTCGATTCGACAGCAGGATGCGAGCTGCTCACTTTTCTTGATGCATATCAAGGATACAATCAGATCGGCCTAGCGCCAGAAGACCAGGAAAAAGCAAGTTTCATCACCGATCAGGGAATTTATTGTTATGATGTAATGCCGTTTGGTTTGAAGAATGCTGGAGCTACCTATCAGCGTCTGGTAAATACCCTGTTCGAACACTTGATCGGGCGTAACATGGAAGTTTATATAGATGACATGCTCGTCAAAAGTATTCAAGCATCTAATCATTTGAAAGATCTTGAGGAATGTTTCAGTATACTCAGAAAATACAGGATGAAACTTAATCCGAATAAATGCACTTTTGGTGTACGAGGAGGCAAATTTCTCGGTTATATGGTGTCAGAACGAGGAATAGAGGCCAATCCGGAAAAAATCAAAGCAATTTTAAACATGAATCCTCCGAAGAGTGTAAAAGGCATCCAAGAGTTGACAGGACGTTTGGCCGCCCTTAACCGATTTATCTCAAGATCTGCAGACAAGGGTTTACCATTTTTCAAAATGTTGAGGAGTGGGAAAGGTTTTCAATGGACAGAAGAGTGTCAGCAAGCATTTGACGAGTTGAAAGTGCATCTGACCTCTCCGCCGTTGTTGGTAAAACCAAACGAAGGTGACACCCTGTTAATTTATCTGGCAATATCTGCGGAGGCGGTAAGTGCAGTATTGGTCTCTGAAGTAGGACGTGAGCACAAACCAGTTTATTATATCAGTCGAACTTTACACGGAGCAGAATTAAGATATACAAAAATCGAGAAACTGGCACTGGCTTTGGTAATTGCAGCGAGAAAATTGCGTCCTTACTTTCACTCTCATCCAGTTATTGTACTCACCAATCATCCTCTTAAACAAATTATCTCGAGTCCTGAAGCATCAGGAAGAATGGTTAAGTGGGCTGTTGAACTGAGCCAATATGGAATTGAATATCGCCCGCGTCCAGCAATTAAAGCACAAATTCTGGCTGATTTTCTAGTAGAAATGACAGTAACTCAAGAAGAAAGCTCCACCCAAACATGGATGGTTTATGTCGACGGGTCATCAACCTCTACAGGAAGCGGTGCAGGTATAATTGTGGAGAGCCCACAGGGAGATAAATTTCAATATGCCGTCAAATTTCTATTCCCTGCAACGAATAATGAGGCAGAATATGAAGCTTTCATCATGGGAATTAAATTGGCCCTGTCGGTCGGAGCAAAAAGACTAACGATACACAGTGACTCCCAACTTATCGTCAGTCAGGTTAACGGAAATTATGAAGCGAAGGAAGATAAAATGTTTGAATACCTCACTCAAGTGAACGAGCTTCTCTTGCGTTTAGACAGCTATGATATAAAGCAGATACCTAGAGGGGAAAATGAGTCAGCAGACCGCCTTGCCAAGTTAGCAAGCTCCTTGGCCAACATTGATAGTAGGAAAATTACATTCCTAACTTATGGCAAGGAAAAAACTGATGGAAGTGATGTTACAATCTTCTGTGCTGACAGCAAAGATCCTAGTTGGAAAGATGAAATAATCGACTATTTAAAGCAAGAGAAACTACCTGCTAACCAAGTCGAAGCTCGAAAACTTAGAGTGAGAGCTGCTCGGTTCACGATCATTGACGGAGAACTGTACAAAAGAGGTTTCTCTTCACCTTACCTAAAGTGTCTAACGCCAGCTAAGGGAAACTATGTGCTCCGTGAAATTCATGAAGGAATATGTGGAAATCACTTAGCTGGCAGAGCTCTCGCGGGGAAAGCATTGCGCCAAGGGTACTTTTGGCCAACGATGAAGCAAGACGCTATTGAGTTAGCAAAACATTGTCACGCATGTCAAGAGCACGCTAACTTCCATCACCAGCCGGCTACAATCTTACAGCCCCTGGAAAGTCCTCTACCTTTTGCTCAATGGGGAATGGATTTGGTAGGTCCTTTTCCTCCTGCTACCGGACAAAGAAAATTTCTGATAGTAGCTGTGGATTATTTCACCAAATGGGTCGAAGCTAAACCATTGGCCAAAATATCCGAGAGAGATGTAATCAATTTTTTATGGAAGAATATAATATGCAGATTTGGCATTCCTCAGACCTTGGTTTCAGACAATGGAACTCAATTCTCTGGAGCGAAGATAAAAGACTGGTGCAAAGGACTCTCTATCAGGCAGTTCTTCACTTCTGTAGGGAATCCTCAAGCAAATGGGCAAACCGAGGTCACCAACCGGACCATTCTACAGCACCTCAAAACACGCCTAGGCAATGCCAAAGGAAAATGGGTGGATGAGTTTCCAAGTGTTCTATGGGCATATCGAACCACTCCACGCTCTTCAACTGGAGAATCTCCTTTCAACCTGGCCTACGGAGCGGAAGCTGTGGCTCCTGCCGAAATCGGAGAGCAATCATGGCGAGTGAAACAATACACTTCATCTGGGAATGACCAAGCCCTCCGAATTTCATTGGACTTGGTGGATGAACTGAGAGATGAAGCTTCGACACGAGCCGAGAGATATCGAGCTTGTATGACTAAAGCATACAATGACAGAGTCAAGCCAAGATCTTTCCAAGTAGGAGATCTTGTATTGAGAAAATCTGACATCTTGAAGTCTGTGGGCAAGCTGGATCCGAAATGGGAAGGCCCCTACAAAGTAATTGAGATTGTGAAGATGGGAACATATCGCCTCCAACATTCAGATGGAAGAATACTTCCCAGGCCTTGGAACGTGGCCAACCTGAAGAAGTTTTATGCATAAACTGCAACTCTCGTTAATAATAGGCTAAATTTATCTTTTTTAGCATATTTTCCTTATGTTTTCATATTACAATTTTGTGATACATTTTTCAACTAATTTGATTATTGTTTTTATATAAACAGATTACTTTGTCGAAAGCATATCATATCTCCCCTCCTATACTAACGCTTACTTACGACATAAACGTCATAGACCCTAGCAATCATAAAAAATTCCCAACAATAAGAGGCCTGGCCAGCCCCTTGGGACATTTGAACTTATGACGCTGTAAGAGGTCAGGGCGACATAATAACATTATAAGTCCCGGGATACCTCGTCATGCACCAAGTGGGTTTAGGAATTCCCCATGAGACAAAATCCTGGGAGATTGATCCCCTCCCAAGTACTCCATTGTTAAAGCGATAGTATTTTATTCATCAAACAAGTATGCAATAGCAAATTCAAAATGCAAAAGAGATATGATAATCGAAAAATACTTACTTACTCAAAAAGAACAAAAAAAGTCTATGACTTTGACTCTGTCACAAAAAAAAAATTTTTGCCCAAAAGTGGCAAGAAATAATAAAGATAAACTGCTCCACGGCTCCAAAGAGTAGTCTCCATATAGTTTCGACACACGCCGTCATTATTGGTTGTATAAGCTAAAAATTCGAACGCAAAGCTTCGATCATCTCCTCATCACCCAGACCTCCCAGTAAATCTCCTAAGGGAAGATCCGAGTCATCTTCAACTCTGGCAGTACTAGGCTCCGGAATTTTTGGGTGAATCATCATAATAATTTCCTCTGGAACTAGTTTAGTTTTCCGTAGTTCTTTGCGGCAATCCACTACAACTTCATCATGAATAACGATCGCCCGCTGAATCACTTCATCTCTAAAAGTTGTGGACTCTCGGTAGCATTCAATTGCTTTTTCTCCGGTACTTCGCAAGTGATTCTTGCCTACTGATGAATTGAGAAAAGTTTCACCGGTCTCCGATTCACGGGAATGTTTCCCCTTAAGTAGCTCCATATCCTTGCATATTGCATCATACTTTTTGGATTTCTCTTCAAGCTCCTTTTGCAACTTGAGAAAATCATCTCAGGCCTTAGCACCTTCCTCGCCGAGTCTTTTGCACTCACCCCTTAATGACGCCAGCTCGTCATCAAATTTTTTCCCGGAATTTCGAGACCTCTCTTCGCGAAATTGAAAAGTTTGGGCAAGCGATAAAATCTGCAAAGACCCATAGATAAAGAGTATTGTTTACTACATAAAAATCATAACGAGTAACAAACATATAATAATATACCTGGAAGGCAGACGAGGCAAGAGACCGAGTTAATACTTCGGTAGGCTGAGGCAGTAGATGCAACCTGTCATGATCTCCAATGAGATTAGCTCCGGTTCTCCAACCAATCTCTGGATCCTTCAAATCCCAAAAAGAGCCAGCATTATTCTTATGATTCACACCCTCCAAGAACAAGTGGCGACTCTCACAAGTGTCGGGAGGAACTGTTCGTTCATCATCACGTCTTTTTTTTGGATTTATTCTACCATTATCATTCTCCTTAATACGGGTATCACGATCAGCATAATTTCTTCTACCACCATTCCTTCGGTCACGAGTGTCAGTATTTTTAGATGGAGGACCAGAACGATTGACACGGTCGGATGGCCCGGGAGAATTCCTCCTCCTTGGAATCCCTTGGGAATTGTGATTACCTCGATCCATTGGTGACTCTTTTCTCGACATCTTTGATGGAGTCTTCTCGTTTTTCTCTATGCAAGCGCGAACCTCCGCCAAACTTATTTTATCACCTACAAAAAGAAAAACAGAGAGAAAAGAGAAAATGATGAATAAATTTTAAATTAACACGAGTAGAAGAATCCCAAGAAGACGCAAACTACAGTTATCAAAATTCAACTTGGACAAAGCATTACCAGTAGGAACCAAACTCCTAGGATCGATTATTTCATTAAAAAGACCTAAGGATCGACAGTCAAGCTGCAAAGTGCGGTGCGTTTTACCAAGTATGATTTTTCTAGGCCCTGGACTCCAACTCGTGGGAACCCCCCCGCTATAATCCCAAACGTAAAAAAACTCCGATCTCCACGAACTCTTTGGAGAGGAAAAACGGGATAAAAATTTACAGTCCACACGAGGTTGAAAATAGATATAAGATTCGGGCATGGAACGACGCACCACGAAGAGCGAGAAAAATAGCTCCGCGCTCGGAGTCAATTGAATTTCGCTCATTCTACGAAGAAAACATGAAAATACAAGGATAGCCCCTGGAGTCAACTGACTAAAACTCACACCAAGCCTACACACGATTTCTGTCAAAATGGCATTGGGAGGGAGCAAAAACCCATAATTAAAATATTCCAAGTAAACGGTGAAATAACCCGCGGGCGGGTTCTGACAAGAATCCTCTTTGGTAGGAATCTTCATAATATATCTTGACAATAAATCAAGTTTCTCGCGAGGTTTTAAAAATTCCGAGTTGCCTACTACACACTTGTCAACCCCCTCCGTTGAACCTCCGGATCTACTACTTTCACATTCGTCAGGTTCACTAACAATTTTTAAGGAAGTCGAAATCTCCACGTCACGTGGCAAAGGGACGTCTATATCACTCAAAGGAGAAACACGGTCATCAAAATCACTATTGTTACTATACTCCGTGCAAGGAGATAAATTTTTACTCCGATTCGCCCTTAACAAGGACATTATCTTACCACGAGGCGGATACCCTGCACAAAATATATATATCATATACAACTACCGATCATGGCAATTAATTAGATCCTGTTAGACAAAGAAGTTGGAGTGAAAAAATCAAATACTCATGATTTTAAACCAAAAATTAAAATAATTATTATCAAACACTAAAACACGCAATAATTGCAAATTAGTAAGCGAAATATATGTATACATGCATATGTCTATGTATAAGTATATGTATCTATCCAATCTCCCTCACGGCCCAAGCATTTATCGTCTCTGTGCCGCTAAGTCGCCAGCGCCGCCACGCCGTCGCCGCTGCGCCGCTACCTCCTTCCATCCCTCTAGGTTGCCGTCGGATCTGCTGTTTCTCTATGGATCAGCATCGCTGCGTCTCCTCCTTTCCGGATTTGCTGCGCGACCGTCCTCTTCCCGTCACAGCTGCATCACCGTCACTTGTTTCTTCTCCGAGATCTGCTGCGCGGCTATCACTAGTTCTTTTCCGAGATCCGTGCGCCGCTGCCTACATATCCTTCGGTCCGCCGTCGTCGCCTCTTCTCCTCCTTCCGCCGCCTTTTCTTTTCCTCCCTGCATCGTCGCCACGCCGCCGTACCTAGCTGTCGATCGGTGATGGGATGAAGGTCCTTGGAGATGGTGGGGATGATTGGATAGATAGGGCATATTTACACACCATAGACTCATACATTCCAAATACACATATTCACGTTGGAAGAGGAGAGAGGGGAAGAGGAGAGAGGGAGATAAACTTTTTTCTTATAATATAACAATTGAAAGCACGTGAAGGAAAAGTGATTAATACCTGCCATAGGATTATTTTGACCCTCGCTTTAATTTTCGAACACAAGCACTCAAATACTGCAAGAGAAAAATAATTTCACGTTAGTAGGTTATGATGAAACCGTACTGTGCTGCTGAGTTTATAATGACTGTAGTTGATAGCGTTCTACTGGATTTCTGAAAATATTATTAGAATTCTATTGGGATTCGACAATTAATATTCTGGTTGATCCCCGCGACCTGACCGGGCAGGTCGATCCCCGTAATTTTCGCAGTGGCTCATAATATTCGTTCTCGGCAATTAAATTTCTAGCGATACTCCGATAAAAAATCTACTCTCGGTCCTCTCAATACGCGCGACACGCCCGAGAGTGGGGGGCCTATGATAGGTTACACCTAAAAATTCAACTGGGCCTGAGCCCCATCATGAAGGTCCACTCCAAATATTTGTGAGGCCCAAGCTTATTTAAATATTATATATATTTAATTCAAGCAGGCCCTGAATTCTAAAAAAGCCCATAAGAGGCTCGAGCCCGTGAAACACTCCGAATATCTATAAATAGCTCAAGTCACCTCATTATTAAGGTACACAGTTTCTTAAGCACTATATCGCTCTACTCTCGATTATTATTCCTTGAGTAATAACTGACTTGAGCGTCGGAGTGCCTTCGCCGGGAACCCTCCCGGCTCCTCTGATTTTGTTTTGTGACGTAGGAACAACCCACCGAAGATCTCCACCGGGAACACACAAGGATTTGTTGATACTCCGAACTTTGCGGAAGCAACGTGTCATATACAAGTGATTTTTGGTTTCATCAATCCTCGTACCACTTTCTGTATTTCCCCGACAAAAACTCGGAGGCAGCTCCTGTTTCCAGTGCACAAGAGTCATGAAGATAAAAAACAAGCTCCCCGAATCTGTAATCTTGATGCTTTTGTACCTTTCGTTGGCATTTGCTGATCATCCCCTTCCCAATCCAGCTTCCACTGATTCTCCTGTCCTAAGAAAAACTTTCAACCAAGGATCCAATATAGCGAAACCCGGCTGCGAAACCAAGTGCGGAGATGTAATTGTTCCGTTTCCTTTCGGTATCGGAAACAACTCGGGATGCTCCATTGGCCCCTGGTTCGACACAAGCTGTGATAGTTCCAAACTCACCATTACACCTTCTAATCTTGAAGTTGTCAGCATATCGGATAAAGAAATAGGCGTAAAAAACTCGGTCGCCGCGAGATGCTACACAGAATCAGGCATTACCACCAGGAAGAACACTGCAGCCATGGACCTGACAGGATCCCCGTACAGCTTTTCGGAGTTCAACAGGTTTACAGTTGTGGGTTGCGATGATTTGGCTGTGATTGTTGGTAACAGTGGCAGGAACTTTACCAGCGGATGTTTGTCTCTTTGTTCGCAGAAGAGCGATTTACTGGACGAGTTTTGTACTGGAATTGGCTGTTGTCAAACTCCGATTCCCAAAGGTTTGAAGAATTTTGGATCGGCTCTCGGGAGTCTAAGAAACCATACTACAGTTTGGAGTTTTGCTGCTTGTGGATACGCTTTTCTTGGGGATCAGGACATGTTTAAGTTTCGGGTTTTGGATTTTTCGGATGAGAATTTTCAGAACAGGACGATTCAGGAAGTTCTTGTAGTGATTGATTGGGAACTTGGGAGTGGAAATTGTGTGGAATCTGAGAAATCTGCTGGTGCACTTGCCTATCTCCACTCCGCAGCTTCGATGCCTATTATCCACTGTTAAAGTATTAGAATATTAATACTAATTGTATTGTTTTGTAAATAGCTTACTGTAGAAATTATGGTTACTAGTTTGTTAGTAGCTGATGTCATTAGATGATTCTCGAATGGATTCTTTAGGTCTATATATTGTACAGTAAACAATGATGTAAATTCATTCAATAATATAATATTTTCTTCTCACCTTTATCTTAACTTGGTATCAAAACCATTAGCTTACAGCTTTTATGGATTCCTCTATTTCTTTCACTTCGCCTAACCCACCACCGCTGATCCCTACTTCTCTTTCAAATCTCATCAATCCGGCAAACCAGCTAGCTACTGTACGCTTGGACGATGGAAATTATCTTATGTGGAAGCAACAACTTGAAGCTGGAATTCGTGGACTCGGGCTTGAAGATTTCATCTACGGCAAAGTGATCTGCCCATCTGAGCTCTTGCCATCAGAAAATGGCCGCCCAGGGTCTCTCAACCCTGCATATGTCCTCTTTCAGCGACAGGACTCGTTGATTTTCTCTTATCTCCTGGCCACCATGGCTGAAAATATTCAAGCTCAAATGGTCGGCTGCAATACAGCCTATGATGTTTGGAAGGCAGCCTCTGTTTTATTCGGTTCGAGATCACAAGTCAAAATCATGCAATTTAAGCTTCAGCTTCAAAATCTTAAAAAGGGTGGTCTTACGATGATCGATTATCTCGCAAAAATGAAGACAACAGCGGATACTCTTGCTTTGGCTGGTCATCGTATCTCTAATGAAGACCAAATTCTCCATATTCTTGCTGGTTTAGGACTAGAGTATGATTCTGTTGTGGTTAATATCACTAATCGCACTGAACCTCTCTCTTTGGATGAAGTTCGTGCTGTTCTTCAAGCACAAGAAGCTCGTCTTGACCAATTTCATATTACATCAGATGTTTCTGCTCCCATGGCAAATCTTGCCTTTCATCACAAAAAATTTGGAGGCCGTGGATCTGGGTCTTCACCCTCTAATCCACCTTTCACAATGGTTCACAGAATCAAGTTACTCGTGGTCGAGGTCGAGGAAATAGAGGAGGTCGCTTTTGGAACAATGGAAATCGTCCTCAATGCCAGCTATGTGGCAAATTTGGGCATACCGTTCAAAAGTGCTATTATCGCTTTGATTCAAATTTCACAGGGTTTAATTCAAATACAAGTTCTGGAAGCCAACTCTCTACCAATTCTTCCCAACAGAGAAATTCTCCGATGGCTGCTATTGCCTCTGCTTCAGAGAACTTTCCAGACCCAAACTGGTACCCCGATTCTGGAGCCACGAATCATGTCACAAATGAGCTAAGTAATCTCAGCGTTGGATCCGAGTATACTGGTAATCACCAACTCTTCATGGGTAATGGTATGGGTCTTCCTATATCTCATACAGGGTCTTTTAATTTTTGCTCTCCAATTACCAGTAAAGTTTTTACCCTTCGGAATATGCTTCATGTTCCCCATATTACTAAAAATCTGATCAGTGTCAGCCAATTTACTAAAGATAATGGAGTTTCCATTGAGTTTAACCCATCTTCTTGTTTTGTGAAGGATCTCACAATGGGAACCAAGCTTCTCCAAGGGAGTCTACATAATGGGTTATACCGGTTCGAGATACCTGCAGATCTCTGTGCTTCCTCCCATCCTACTCAACAGCCTTCGTCTCCTCTTGTTTTTGCAGCTGAATCCCAAGAACAAAGTGTTTGTCACAGTCTTCAAAAGTCGGATTCTGTTTTTGATCTCTGGCATAGAAAGTTAGGACATCCATCTATATCTGTACTTAAGAAAATTTTGTCAGCAAAAAAAGAATTAGTTGATATCAATGAGAATTTTCATTTCTGTTCTGCGTGTCAACTTGGAAAAAGTCATAGATTACCTTTCTCTCATTCTGAAACAGAATACATAGAACCTTTGCATCTAATTCACTCTGACTTATGGTGTGGTGCTCATGCGTTATCCCACAATGAAAATCGGTATTATGTTATCTTTATAGATGCTGCTACTCGTTATAGTTGGATATACTTTCTCAAAACAAAAGCAGATGTCTATAAATCATTTCTCCATTTCAAAAATAAAGTTGAACTCCTACTCAATCGCAAAATTAAAATTGTTCAATCTGATTGGGGTGGAGAGTATCGAGCACTCACAACATTCTTCCTTGATCATGGTGTGTCTCATCGAGTCTCTTGTCCTCATACCTCATCCCAAAATGGTGTTGCTGAGCGAAAACATCGCCATATCATTGAAACAGCCCTTACTCTTTTAGCTCAAGCATCCTTACCTTACAAATTCTGGGATGAAGCATGTGAAACTGCGGTGTATTTGATCAACCGGCTTCCTACACCTGTGCTAGATGGACAGACACCTTTGGAAAAGCTGTTCCATACTTCACCCAACTATGATTTTCTTAAGGTATTTGGCTGCCAATGCTTTCCTTATATTAGACCTTTTAATTCTCATAAACTTGAATTTCGCTCATCCCCATGTGTTTTCTTAGGATATAGTGGTCAACATAAAGGGTATAAATGTTTATCAAAATGTGGAAAATTTTATATCTCTAGACATGTTGTTTTTAATGAGTCTTGTTTCCCTTTTGCAACCTCTAATGATACTTCATCATCTCCAAAGCAGTTCCCTAGTTGTTTTCCTAGAGCTGTTCCAGATTATATATCACCAGAAACACAACAACATTCTTCCCAAACTAATACTTATTCACAATCTCTGTTATCCAAGGATGCTCATCCCACGACATCCTCTCCTCACTCTTCCTTACAGTCTAGTGACAGTATTCCATTATCTCCACAGCTCATCTCTAAGTCAAATGGTCCACCATCACCTTCTTCTACCTTACCCATGTCTGAATTACCAGTTGTACAACAAAATACTCATCCAATGATTACCAGATCTAAACATGGAATTTACAAGCCTAAGGCGTGGCTTGCTAATCTTTCTGAGGTTGAACCTCAAACTTGCACGCAAGCCCTAGGTCATACTGTTTGGAAACAAGCCATGCAACAAGAGTTTGATGCTCTTATTCACAATCAAACCTGGACATTGGTAACTCCACCTTCAAACAGTGTCATTGTTGGTTGCCGATGGGTGTATAAAATCAAAAGAAATTCTGATGGTTCTGTTGCTCGTTACAAGGCACGTCTAGTGGCCAAATGCTACCTTCAAACTACAGGTTTGGATTTCAAAGAAACTTTCAGCCCCGTAGTGAAACCTATCACTGTTCGAATTATTCTCTCTTTGTCCATTTTTCGTGGATGGAAGATTCAACAGCTTGATGTAAGCAATTCCTTTTTACATGGTGTTTTGAATGAAACAATATATATGGATCAACCACCTGGTTTTGAGGTATCTTCCTCTACTGGTCAACCTCTTGTATGCAAACTTCATAAAGCTTTGTATGGCCTTAAGCAGGCACCTAGGGCATGGTTCGAAAAGTTAAAAGGATTTCTTATCTCAGAAGGCTTCACAAGCTCTCGAGCTGATCATTCGTTATTTATCAGAAGTGCTGGTTGTTCTTGTATATATATTCTTGTTGGAAACTGGCGTTCAGATCAATCACGATTGATACCCGGTGCAGCGGAAGTTTAAAATTTTTAGTATGGAACAATTCCATAGTGTGGGTATCAACCGTTTAACGATTAAATTATAAGTGTGTGTAAAATTAAATAACAATTATGAAATTTTACCTTCAATCTCGAAGCGAGATTATTGGACTCCAACAGATTTCTCTGCTCTTGTTGTCTCTCCCAGGAACTGATGAACTTCTTCAATCAGGTCCACGAATAGAGGTTTAATCCCTCTGATAGATTGCACTAGAAAATCTATCAGAAGTTTTCTACGAAGAGAATAAACGAATTTGATTCGCTATTCCAGACTGCAATTCAAAATCACAGACCGGAATTTCTCACGCAGAGAAGGGAGGGGGCGGCCGAATTTGAGAGAGAGGAGGCTAGGGTTTTCGAAAAACCTGTCTCAAATTATGACCTGTTGTTTAATTTCTGTACTACAATAACTTATTTATAATGCAGGCCACTAACACCTTAGGGCCCATTAGTCATAAGTTGAGGCCCGACAAGCAAAGCCCGCATGTTCAGAAATTAATATAAAATTCATCGTGACTCCGATTGATAAACCGATTTTACCAATGTGTACAGAAACCATTTCTGCACATTTTAAAGTCAAGATAAATTTTCCTGAATCCGAATTCAGTGGTTTCCAAAAATGTACATCCCCATGTCATTTTAGGAAATCCTACTCCCTTACTCTTATTTAAGAAGTCCAACTTCTTTATTCATTAAATTTAACTCTTTAAATTTAACTATCTCAACGGGGATTAAAACTCCATTACACTGTGTGACCCTCAATGGTTCAGGGATACAGCTAGCCGTGGGCTCACAACTCCTTGTGACTCGGAACAACGATTTCCGACTTGCCCAACGAATCATGGTAAAGCGCCTAGCAACATCGCCCCATGATTCCCTAGGTATCACTGATAGTGCCTACAAGAACCAGTAGATTTTGGTTAGCGTACAGTACGGTCCCTTCATCCATATATCCCGATCGAATCAACAACCATTGGTATATCGAGAGTCGCTCAAGATTCGATAACTATGCAATACATCTTGAAGATCAAATTAGTGACATCGCATGTGCTACTAAGAAACCATTTCTTAAATCACATCAAGTACTCTGGCCAGAGATTCGTCACACTAATATCTCCTCAGATCGCATAGGATATCCACACTCGCAAGTATGTGGTGAATCCTTGACAACAATGCATCGACTCCTATATGTGTTGTAACTGTACCCAATCCCGACACCTGATGACCCCCATAGAGTCGGTAAACGAGTCAAAGCACAGTACTAGCATATAGAGTCTCCATGATGTTTCAAGTAGTAAGGACTAATGGTGTACAACCAAAACCGCGGACTTTATCCACTCGATAAGTGATAACCACTTGGAAAGTCCGGATAGGGTAGTTCGATTATTCATCCTATGAATATCCATTTGCATGCTTCGAACATCTCCATGTTCCCTACCAATGAAACGTGGTACTCCGCATCGCAAATGCTAGTCTCAAACTCGAGCGATCCTTATCCTTATTATCGGACGGCTCAATCGACTAGGAACAGTTTAGAATATACAGTGACTATAAGATGTATTTCATGATAGACATCCCCATGTTCTACCACATCTTACATACACTATAGTATATTCAAGGTCTTTATCAAAACAACAATAGTATATCATAATATAACAATATGAAGAAAGATAAAGTCATTGCCATTAATAAAAGTGTAAATTACATTAAACAAAAGATCGTTTGTACAAAGAGTCATCAAAGCCCATAGCCACAAGTTGGCTCACTGGGCACCCACTCTTTCAATTCTAGTGTATGTTGATGATATATTAATTACCGAAAGTGACCCAGCCAAGATCAAACAACTCATTACCAGACTCGGTCTTGTTTTCGCTTTAAAAGATCTTGGAGAACTTCATTATTTTCTTGGTGTTGAAGTGAAATATACTTCTGATGGTGGCTTACTTCTTACCCAAAAGAAATATGTGAGAGAGCTTCTTGCTCGTGCTAGTATGGATAATGCTAGACCTTTGCCTACACCAATGATCACAAATGATTATTTATCTGCGCATAAGGGAGAAGCTTTCTCAGATCCTTCTCTGTATCGGAGTATTGTTGGAGCGTTACAGTACCTTACTATCACAAGGCCAGAGATTTCTTTCTCGGTAAACAAAGTCTGTCAGTTCATGCATGCCTCTAAAGATATTCACTGGAAAGCCGTAAAAAGAATTTTACGATATTTGCAAGGAACTTCAGATCATGGGTTATTTTTTCCCAAGTCTGCTTCTCTTGATCTTGTTGGGTTCTCTGATGTGGATTGGGCCACTGACCCTGATGATAGAAAATCAGTTTCAGGTTTTTGCATTTATTTAGGCAAATTTTTGATTGCTTGGAGCTCAAAAAGGCAGCATACCATCTCACGATCCAGTACTGAAGCAGAATACCGCAGCTTAGCAAGTGCTGCTGCAGAAATAACATGGATCCAATCACTTCTACATGAGCTTCAAATTATTTTGCCAAAAGCTCCTGTTATTTGGTGTGATAACCTAAGTACTGTCTCTATGAGTGCAAATCCAGTTCTACACTCTCGTACCAAACACATCGAGCTCGACTTATACTTTGTTCGGGAGAAAGTACTTGCTGGAACCTTACTCGTTCAACATGTTCCAGCTCTTGATCAAATTGCGGATATACTTACCAAACCACTCTCATTTGCCTCCTTTGACAGATTGCGTTCCAAGCTAAGTGTGATGTCGTCCACCAAGCTTAGCTTGCGGGGGAATGTTAAAGTATTAGAATATTAATACTAATTGTATTGTTTTGTAAATTGCTTACTGTAGAAATTATGGTTACTAGTTTGTTAGTAGCTGATGTCATTAGATGGTTCTCGAATGGATTCTTTGGGTCTATATATTGTACAGTAAACAATAATGTAAATTCATTCAATAATATAATATTTTCTTCTCACCTTTATCTTAACTTCCACAGAGATGTCAAGTCCAGCAACATACTTCTAGACGACTCGTATACTACAAAAATATCGGATTTCGGAGCTTCAAGACTGGTCCCTTTAAACCAAACACAAGTGACAACTTTTGTTCAGGGGACTTTAGGCTATTTGGACCCTGAGTACTTCCAAACGAGCCAGTTAACAGAAAAAAGCGACGTTTACAGCTTCGGGGTCGTTCTGGCCGAGCTAATCACTGGGAAAAAGCCCCTTTCACCCACAAAATCGGAAGAAGAGAGGAACTTAGCCACATATTTCATCACGTCCGTTAAAGAAAAACGCCTGTTTCAAATTCTGGAGCCTCGAACCTTGAAAGAAGCTAGTTTCGAGCAGTTGCAACGAATTGGTGAGCTTGTGAAGGGATGTCTGAGTTTGAAAAGTGATGAAAGGCCAACAATGAAAGAAGTGGCATTGGAGCTTGAAGGGATAAGGAAATCAACTCAACATCCATGGATTCAACAACAAGATAGAGAAGAAACTGAGGCTCTTTTGGGTGAACAATCGGAAGTAGATTTGTATTCAATCAACGTAGGCCCAGAATTTAGTTCAGGTGCACATTTTAGTATCCAAGAAGATACCATGGACAATCCAATGATTTATCCGAACATTCCCCGTTAGTTGTTTGTTAGATGGTACCCAAAATTGAGTTTACGGTTAATTTAGATGTCAATATTCTATCCAAGTCTTTTACTGTCAGTTTGGTTGTGTTGATCAGATTGTATATATAAATAATATTGTTAGTATTATAATATTTGAGTAGGATATTCAGGGGGAAAAAAAAGTTAACTTTGATCCGATTGATTACTAATCTATCTCCACCGTAAATCTATCTATACTATAATCTATCTCTAATCTCTACTATAAGGCTCTATATTAATTATTTTTTATTTTTTATTTTTTATTACATTTTACTTATCTATGTATTATGTATCTTATCATTTAAACAAACAGAACCTAAAGGTATGAATTATATGTATTAATATGTGTATAACTTATTCTATCAAATCACACATTCTTCTCATCATATTATTTATCAATCTATTAATTATTTATTTTACATCAATCAAATCATCAATTATTTATCTTACATCAATCAAATCATTTAATTTAAATTACTATATTACACATTAATAATATTATTCATATTTTATTTATTGTTAAAAGAATAAAATGGTAATTTGTCATTTTTTAATATAAAATTTTATCAATCAAATCAATAAATTATAATACATCAATTAAATCAAATATTATATTCACTATCATTTTTTATTTATTTTTTATTACATTATATTACTTATCTATGTATTATTTATCTCATCATACCTACCAAGCGGTACCTTAATGACTTGTTGAACCGCATGAGTTGTATTTATATGATTATTAAGTTTATATTTTGTTTGTGCTATATTTTAAATATTTTATTATTTCTAACGTTTATTTATTTTGAGACGTGAAAATGTTTAGCTGATGATCTTGAGATCGATTCTTGAAAGAAGATACCCGAACACGGTTCGAAGCTTAAAATTTTTATTTGGTTAGTACAAGGATTTTTAATTTTTAGGTACCGCTTGGTTGGTGTGATGGGATGAAAGAAGGATATATGATATTAGTGATTAAAAATTAAAAAATATGGATGTGTTATGTGATGTGATAAATAATACTGTGTTTGATTTGATATGATTATAATAATTTTTCAGGAATAAATTAATGTGATTTACTGAAAATGCCCATGACAACTTTTTTAAATTACTAACCGACACTACATTCAATGCTTATCACCAACTCGTGCACAGTCTCACATGTCTTCTCCTCCACCTTCCATATTCGAACAAAACATTGAGAACGACGCAAAAAAAAATCCAGACACATCTTCTCCTCTACGGCCATCAACAAGCATGCTCTCTCTCTCGTTGGAGTGTCGAAGGGATTTCCATTCGGTAGAGTAGGTATCAGCTTGGGTAGTACCTGCCCTTTATTCTTCTTTTTTTTCTGCCTATATACATTAGGGTTTCTCAGTAATATGTATATTGTTCGATCTATGTGATTTATGAGTGTTCATATTATTTTTAATTTGTATACCTTTGTTAATATTTTAAACTTTTCCTAATTTCCAGGTTTTCACCATATAAGCATCGGATTTAACTGGAAGAAAAATCGGATTATAACTTTTTTCCATAGCTTGGAATGTCTGCAGGTGATTTTGTACATTGTCTTTTTGTTCTTACAATAATATTTTCCTTTTTTTACATGATAATTCAATTTTTAAGCATTAAAAAAAGTTTTTTAAACTTCCTGTCCAATTTCCGACCATGATTTAGAACCTCAAAATTCGTAAATCACATTCAGAGGAACCAATTTCAGTTGTCATACATATTTCATCATATATTTTGTTAATGAGTACATGAGTTCTCTTGAAGCTCTTCCTATTAATTGTTTATTAATTTGTTACAAATTTTTTTTTTCACAAATTTAAAATTATGAATGTGTAAAATACCATTGTTTTGATTGCTCAGTAGTAATGTAAATGAAGTTAGTTGATATGTCTTGCAATACACATTCTGCCAAAATGTTGGAATACACTGTCCGAAATTTTAATTATAATGGGGATTGTTATTTTTACTTCAACTACTTTTTACCACATGAACTTAAACTTATCTATTACAACTGAATCAGGTAATATGGATTCGCTAAATCCATCACAATGTGAGTGTGGGAATGGTCTAATGGTTTTAAGACAAACTGGACAGTTTTCTACAAAACCTGGCAAATATTACTATATATGTCCATCCTCTCTCAACCATCCGAAAAAATTTCTATGGCATGATGAATACCATCGACTCCAAGAGGTATCCAATATTCAGGAAACAGTCACAGGAAGTGTATCAATGGGTGCACCGAAGGTATCCAATATTCAGGAAACAGTCACAGGAAGTGTATCAATGGGTGCACCGAAGTGTGTTAACAGAAAAGGAGTAACGAATGAACCACGACATGAAGATTCGTCATTCAATGCCGAGATGTCCACATCCACGTCTGAGCCTAGGTCACTCTTCAACTCTGACATACCCAAACCTGTCCGTCCAACTCCAACGTTTACCGCAGAGGACATATGTTGTTGTTTTGGCATATTTTCCTTGATTCTTTGTTTCATCCTTCTACTAATCTTGCTTATCGTAATTTTGTTTAAGTGATGATAGTAGTTTATGACAATGGCAGGTGTTAAAGTAGTGTGTTGCATCAGTGTCATGAGACGGTTTGATGGTTAGATGTATCATGGGTTTGATGGTTAGATGTATCATGGCTCTTTTTTATGGTAATATATGTATTTCGAACCATGACGTAAGTTGTTAATATATGTTTGCATTTATATTGTCCAACCACTGGGTTCTTACTTATTTATTCATGTGATATAATGATTGATAAAATCTGACTTGATTTTGTCTTCACTGTTTATGCTTCACATCAGTCATTCTAAATTTGGATGTGATAGTTACTGTAGTCCATCAATTAATGTGGTGGTTGTGGTAGTTGTAAGTAGTTGTAAGTACTTCATTCATTCTATATAAGAGCTTATGCATTATACTTTTTCTCCAGCGTGCATAAAAAATGCATTTGACATTTTTAAAAATCAAACTCCTTCATTTCTTGACTTTGTTGACATGAGTGAGTCGGAGTACTCTGCTGATTCTCTCAACTCTCCTTCGTGTTACATGCTGCCAAAAGAATCCAAGAGAAATCTTGAGTATGTGTGTTTAACTTCAGACGATGAAGTTGAGGTACTGGAATCACCTCCCAAACGTAAGAATGATGGCACTTCTCAAATCACAGGTAAAGCTTCTGCAACAGGTGCTTTGGCTATAACACCAGCAAGTTATGTGGCTCTGTTCACAAAAGAAAAGGAAGGTCGGAGCAAGCATAGTTGTGAAGCTGATGTCTACTTGAAGATGGGAGAGTTTACAACCGTTGGCCGTGAAACAAAGAAATCGGCTGTGAGCAAAAATGTGATAGAAAGCTCACAATCTAGCTGTTCACCAGTGAAAAAAAGTGGCTAAAGTGTGAAGATATGATATGTTACGGTGTAGGGGACCTCACTTTTTTGGATGCATCCTGTAATCTGCCCGTGTAGTTGGTTTTTGGTAATATAATAGGGTGTGTTTGGATGTTTAAGTTAGGCTTATGTTAATATTTGGTTGAAAAAATGTCCAGTTTTTGTAAAGACTATGTAAGAGGGTTCTCCTACACCGTATTAGTGATATTGTTTATATATCTTTTGCCTCATTGTCACAATTACATTTAATATTATGTCCATACACAATGTTTGCATCAGTGAGTTCATTTTTTATTTTGGATTCTAAGTTTGCTGTATTTCAAATAAACATGCTTTTGGGTGTTGTAAATTCTTGTGAGCTTGAATTTGGTCTTCAGGAATTGTTTGGATTCCTCGATATCTCATCAAGTTGTGATGGTGGATTTTCCATAGAGCTTTTCCTTATTCACATGTGATTATTTGAGACAATTTATGTTGCTTTTTTTGGTGAACCCTGGTTATTCCACAGAGCGTTTTCTTATTCGCATGTGATTATTTGAGGCAGTTTATGTTACTTTGTTTGGTGAACCCTGGTTATTCCAAAGCAGTCCAAGGATTGATTGTCTAACAAAACGTTTTATTTTGGCATTGTTATTATACGAATGGTTATACTCAATGGAATATCATATTTCATTAGTCCATAATTTTTATTGCTTGAACAACTCACAACCTAAGATTTCAAGTGACAATGGGCTATAACATAGAAGAAACAAATATTTAGCACCGGATGGCCTCGAGATCATGTATTGAAAAAATTAATTTTTATGGGATGCGTTGATTTGTACAAATAATTTACTTCTTTCTATTTAATTGTGTTATCGATATGTAAT
The DNA here is from genome assembly GCF_033568475.1 of Henckelia pumila. Lineage (NCBI taxonomy): Eukaryota > Viridiplantae > Streptophyta > Magnoliopsida > Lamiales > Gesneriaceae > Henckelia > Henckelia pumila. The sequence goes on from NC_133122.1 coordinate 137,449,922, forward strand.
TAGTCTTAAGTTTTGTAAAATATTTTTCTTCTTTCTATTTCATTTTGTTATAAATATGTAATTAGGCTTAGTTCTTTAGACACCAATGTAATCTTCGAACGGTCAATGTAACTAGTGGCATTAGACGGAACTTGGATTCGTGAAAATGCTTTTGAGGTGAATAATATGATTATAAAAGTATCATATGAATTGAAACATTTCATATGTCACTGTAATTCATATAATTTGAAATAGTAGCAAGTTGGAAAATTAATAATATAAATTCTAATGGTGGTATGTAAAAGAGTGCGATAGAATAAATTAGACGTACTAATTGTACTTTCCAAAAGATTACAGAGACATTCCACAACACAAAAGGCCCACCCTTCAGGGACAAATACTTCACAAGGAAGACTTGTGGTCCTAACATAACTATGCATACTATGTCATCAAATCTCTCTACTGTCAAAACACATTTAGATCCATACTTACATGTGCATTATACAAAAATAGTGGAGTAGAATGTGAACATAACCACAACACCCACAACACTAGCCTTGCATCTTCATAATCCTCTTGACGAACAACGGTTTTTCATCATCTTCAAGGCTGAAAAATAGTGCTAACTTTTACGATTTTTCGACCAAAATCTCAGCAGCAATTTGTTTCTCTTCACGAGTCAGGCCAGGAATTGTCTGAAGCACAGTTAGAACATCCTTTGAAACAGGCATAGAAATTTCGTAGTCTTGACTCAGACGTTTACCTAGATCAGCAATAGCTTCCTTTGTGACGACAGTAAATTCCTTGATGGCATCAACAAAAAGTTCTTCCCCTTCAATAGGATGCTTTCGTTTCTTTGAAGTGGCCTTCTTACTGGTTGATGTAGTGAATGAAGGTGGATTTGCAACTGAGTTAGATTCACTTCCCCCCTCCATCTCATTTAACAAGTGCTCAAATCCAATGTTCATTTCAGCAACGACATCCTCAGGACATTTAGCACTTGTTGAATAGCAGCAGTGAAACTTGACAAACGTTGTCCATTGGCACGATCATAGCCAAATATTTCACACCAATCTGCGAAATATGGCCATGACTTGTAACGCCATGTACGAACATTAGGATCAGTCTGCATAAAAAGTGACAAAGTATGGACTTCAACAATTACAACTCAAAGATCCATGGGACAAAAAAAATCAAACACTTTTATCTACCAAACTCATGCATTTTATGAATGAATATGCCTTTACATTTACAAAGCCTTCCCATGCTTCATCAGTCGACTCTATCATTTTTTGAGTCTCGTTCCACCCTATTCCACTTCTACTAAGCAATGTTTCCAATATGCCATGAGTTTTTTTCCATACATGAATCTTCGAATTTATGTGTGGGCAGCCTCGTAAGTCCGTACCTGGGAATATGGTCATTAATATTTTCTCTAAGAAATTCAAGTAACCACATCTGAAATCGTTCTCACTCTTCCATCCACCAGTAATTGCTTCTTTCAATGACTGGATCAACACTTCTTCATCACGTGAAGTCCACACTCGCCTTCCTTTGTCAGATTTCTTCCCCTTGTCCCCCACTGTATTGCTAGATGCTCCAAATTCCATGATAACTGATTTAGAACACTGCAAAATCTTAAGAAATTACCAAAATTAAGAATACAAAACGTAACTTCAATAAATGGTATAAGTAAACAACAATAGAATTTATATTACGTACAAAAACAGAAGCATACAGCAACTACGAAGAAAAATGATGAAAACATGACAATCAAAAAATACATGAGAGGACCGCATCACACATTGAATGAAGTTAAAAAACTAATATGAAAAAATATTGCATAAGCAGGTCACCATGTGATGAACATAGGTCACGCACACACAAACTAGGCTTCACAAATATATTACAATTTACGTACTCGAAATAGTTATATCTAAATTATTATACTAATTATTATACATCGACAATGCAAGGTTTTCTCTCCACAAATCCCAAGATGAGGATGACTCAATGTTATCAATAAAATCCTTTTCAACATCTTCTACCACACCACGAAGTGCATCACAACTCCTTCTAGTGGGTCTTCATGCATTTCAAACCTTATGAAATTATGTAAGAGCATACATGCCAATATGATATGATTTTGGACATCCAAAGGGTAGAATGTTGGGCTCCTAAGTACTGCCCAACGTCTCTTCAACAAACCAAATGCTCGTTCAATAACATTACGTGCACGATAATGTTTTGAGTTGTAGTATTCCTTGTAGTTTAGTGGACCTCCAATTGCCCAGTCATGAAGATGATATCTTGTTCTCCTAAATGGTGTTAGAAATCCTTCCACATTTGCGTATCCATTATCACAAAGGTAGTAACTACCTGCAATGATAAAATATAGGGCTAAATCCAACATATATATGCAAAAAAATTAACATATAAAAACTCAAAAAATTAAATTTTTATTAGCTGCTAAATTGTATTAAACACACATCATCATTCACATAATTTAGTGGATAGTTTAATTTAATAAAATAAAAACTAACCTACCTCTCGGGATTTTTAACTCATCTTCTCGGTGAATTGCATCACGAAGAACCCTTGCATCTGCAGCTGATCCTTCCCAACCTACTAAAGAATATATAAAATTCATCTTCATGTCACAACAAGACAATACATTGATAGCCATTGTTCCTTTCCTTGTTCGGTATCTTGGCTTATCTTTATTTGATACTTGAACAGTCACATATGTACCATCCAACGCGCCAAGACAGCCCTATGCTGATTAATATTACAAATCAATTTTATGAATTTTATAAAACAGCAAAAATTAATGAATACCTAATACCAAAGTTAAATGGTAATTTGAAAAACGATACATTGTAATTTAATAAGCAAGAGTCTATTTACCTTGAACCATTTCCACGTTTCATTTGAGCAGTCATCAGCAACAGGAGTTGGCTTAACAATGAGTAGTGGATGCAGTTTCAGAACACATTTTAGTACCTCATGGAAATAAATACTAACTGAATGTCCACTACGTACAAAGTCGTGACCAATAACTCTATTTTTCTTATGGTGTGCTAAAATAGACAAAAACATGGCCACCTTTTCCTCAACTCGTGTGTATCTAGACTCTACTATCCCACCTAATAGACGTGCAAATGCATTACGAGTCATTCTTAAATTAACAAGACACTCAACGTCTCCTAAGTCAAATATCCTTTGTAAATAGCTCATTCTTGCATTTATTCTTTCTGGCTCGTTTTGTCGCACACGTATTCTTCGCTGCCTACGTCTTTTTTTTATACAAACTTGATATAGAAACGTGTTACAATGGTTAAAAACACAAAAGAAGAACTCAGAATTTGTTGTAGCACTAAAAACTCTTGCACATATCCATCCCCTTCAGCCATGACGGAGAGAACACTGTCATATCATAAAATATTCAAAAAACCAATAGAATTTATATTTAAAATCCAAAAGTACACATGGTTACCGCTTGGAAGCATATATATCATCGAGAATTTATATTTAAAATCCAAAAGTACACATGGTTACCGCTTGGAAGCATATATATCATCAGACAGTTCTTTTAGACATTTTTTTCAAAAATGGATGGAACAAAATGTCATTATTCATAAAGCTCAAATATCATATCATTCAATAAAATTTCTGTAGAACAAATTGTTCACTTCATAACAAAGTTACACATCAGTGCAATAATAAATTCTTGCAGCAGCTAATGTAGTCATAAACATCGATCCGCACACCAAAAACTTCCATGTTAATAAAATGATGAAGGTAATAATAAACATTTCGAATAGAGAAGGTCTATATTGGTGGTAGCATGTGGGAATAATATTGTTCAATTTGAATTTTACACTATTTTTGGAACTTCCTTTACTACTATGTCAATAGAAATTCATTAACCCTGATCAGAAACAAAATATAATAAACAAAATTCAAATTATAATTTTTTATGGGAAAAAATTCCACAGTATAGCTGCTTTGCTGCAAAATTACAGTTCTAGAATGAATTTATTGTCAACATCGTTAATGGGTATGAACAAACATTTTCGTAACAGGGGAAAAGAAAACGAACTAGACAAATCTTTCTATAACAGATAATTAAAATTCAGAACTTGGGTACATTCTTACGAATTTCACAAGAACTGTAGACAAAAGAAGATCAGTATGGCTTCTTTCTTGTACACTTCAGAAATCAAGAGCTTTCGATGTGTTTATCCCTCGCTCCAAGCTATTTCTTCAACCATGGTGGCTGCCGACATCGCGCATTTTACCCGTTCTTATGAGTGAGAACCGAGAACCTAGGGTTATCTTCAAATACCCGGGGCAATTTGGTCAAATAAATCGCTCATCTATAACACTGTTTCAATTATGAGAAGTCATCTCGCTTGGGAAGAGGGATGTCTCCTGAGTAGAAAATAGTGTTTTCATACAGGCCTTATCGGGCCCATGGATAAGTCAAAGGAGACAAATAAATGAGAAGAACAGTGGATGATAAATGATGTACAAACAGGCCCTTAGTGTATATATATATATATGGGGAATTAGGGCGCTAGCCAAGTAGCCCATGTGTCTTTTATTTTTTTTTATTTCAAATTCCCCTTTCCTACCCATCTCCCACATAGGGATGGCAATGGAGAGGGTTTGGCTAAACCCGAGACCCGCCCCGCCACCCTTTGGATCTGTCTCGCCCTGCGAACCTGATGGGTCCAATCCGGATTAAACCGTTGGACCCGCCAGAAATTAAATAATCTTAAAATTATTAAATTAAAAAATTTAAAAGTTTAAAAATTAATAAAAACCATTAAAATTTAAATATATATTGATAATATTTAAGATAAAAAAAAATATTCTCACAAGTTAAAATTTATCAATTTGTAATTAATTAATAATTATTAGTCAAAAAACATTATAATGATACATTATTATACTAAACCTGTAATAATAAAATAGATTTACGTCAATCCAATAATATTATACACTAAAATTATGGATAATTATTTAGTATAAAAATATAATTCTATATTACTAATATTATATATATATACATATTTTATATTTATTATATATATACACGTATATTTTAAATTTGTATATATATATACTTTGGCGGGGCGGGTCTCGGGTGGGTTTGGCCAAACCTGAGACCCGCCCCGAACCCGATTATGGACCCGTTTAGGCGGGGTCTAGGCGGGTTTGATGTAGGGTCGGGTCCATTGACATCCCTACTCCCACACTCTATCTATCTTCAGTGTTCACGCTCCTCTCTCAAACAACATAATCGGTCGGCCCCAATCTCCATCGCAGCTGCCGCCCACCCTAAGGGTGGGCATCGGGTCGGGTAGCGTCAAGTTCGGATAGTTCGGGTCGGGTACCCGATAGGTCGGGTAGCAAATTTTACTACGCGAACCCGATCCGAAATTTTCGGGTAGTTTCGGGTACCCGCTAGCCGGGTACCCAAAAATTGCAGCCTCTTTTTAAAAAAAAAAAAAATCTCATACATATAAATCTAAACACATCAAAAATATATTTTTTCTACATGTAAATTATAAAATAAAGCATGAATAATACGTAGCAAGATTGCCAAGAAAGCCACGAAAGAGATTGAAATTGATAGGAATTTCACTGCAGATTCATTGACCATCAACTTTAATACTTAAAATAAAATTCATTAATAGTATCACTAAATAAACACAATAAATAAAGTAATAAACCAATAAATTGAGAGATAGCAATATCAAGGTTTGTGGGCAGTGGGTTGTACGGTTGGTTCAGTGGGCTTTCGGATGTCAAATATTGTGGGCAATAGACTATTAGTTCATATTAATTTTATTTTAGAGACCCATATTATAACTAAAAAAAATAGTCGGGTACCCGATACCCGATCGGCTAGTAAAAAACTACCCGACACCAACCCGACATTCGATAAGTCGGGCATGGCATTTTAAAAAACTACCCGACCCGATCGGGTTGTCGGGCTACCCGAACCCGACATTTTAAAAAACTACCCGACCCGATCGGGTCGGTTCGGGTACCCGAAATCCGAAACTAAACGCCCCCACCCCTATCCCACCCCACACTTGCGTAGGTCGCCACCACCTCGAAGACGTCGCAGTCGCAACCCACCCCTACCCTCCCCCAAGCACCACCGCAGCCGCCAACATCATCGCCTCTTGCAGCAAAGCCCATCTCCAAACCCCAGATATGCAGTGCCTTGGTCAGAGGGTCGTCCATGAGTGAGGAGTGTGGTGGTGTGTTGAATATGGGATATAGGCAAAGCTTAGTCACTACAAGAAAACAAGGCTTCAAACACAAAAAAAAAAAAAAAAAAAAAAAATGGTCTCTGAATCTCTTTTTTCTGTCTCTGAATAAAGTTTAAGGCAGAAAATTCTGTCTCAAAAATCATTTGTTGAAAGACTCGTCTCTGATTCTGAGATGGAAATATTCTATTTCTAATCTCATAGACGGGTTATAAAGCCGTTTATGAATCCGTTTGTATTTTGGCCAAATGACATCAGTTTTAAATTCAATTCTGTTTCTGATTTTGTGTTAAATCCATTGTTGTTCTGTATCAAATAACATGCTATATATATTTAATTTTATTATATTTATAATTTCAGTTTCATTTCTATATTTCTTGCCTAAATATTAATTTTAAATCACAATAACACACTTCAATATAGATAGATTTAAAATATAAAATAAGTGATTTCTCAATCCAAATAAAATACATAATGTAATTAACACTGATATAAACAAATATCCAAACCATCCATGTAAACCAATCTAGATAACTAATCGAACTAAAAGTAACTAAATAAATAACCAATCCTCAAGTAAACTAATCTTCACTTCACATCCCTATTGCTACAAGGGATCTTCAGTTCACATCTTATTGTATCTTGTCAAAACGCATCTCACCGATGGTTAATACATGTCAAGTACTTCCATTGTCAGTTACACCAACAAACAGGTACATGAATAAGCATAAAAAAGTGAGCACACTTTTATTGAAAGAGTGGGTGTCCTGCTAGCCAACTTGTGGCTATGGGCCTTTATGACTCTATTTGTAAACAATTTTTGTTTAATATAATTTACACTCTTTATTGGAATTTACTTTATATTTTATCATATTTTTATGTTGTGACGTGCTATACGATATTCAGATAAAGATCTTGAATATACTAAAGTGCATGCAAGATGTGATAGTGGATATGGATGACTATCATGAAACACATCTTGTAATCACTGTATATTCTAAACCAGTTCCTAGTAAATTGAGCCGTCCGCAATAAGGATAATGATTGATCAAGATTGAGACTAGCATTTGCGATGCCGAGTACCACGTTTCATTGGTATGGAACATAGAGATGTTCGAAGCATGCAAATGGATATTCATTGGATGAATGATCGAACTACCCTATTCGAACTTTCCAAGTGGTTTTCACTAATTGAGTGGAAAAGTCCGTGGTTTTGGTTGTACACCATTAGTCCTTACTACTTGAAATATCATGGAGACTATATATGCTAGTATTGTAGTAGCCCGTAACCAAAATCAGTGATTAAAGATTAATCAACGCTAATTAAATAGATTGGGTACCGGACGGATCGGAAGCTCCGATGCAGGATCGAACATTCCGATCGAGATCGGAAGCTCCGATGGTATTACGCCAGGCATGACGTGTGGCAGGATCGAAAGCTCCGATCAGGATCGGAAGCTCCAATCACCCCTATCCGAAGTCAACCAGTGATAGTTTGACATGTGGCAGATAATGATGTTCGGAAGCTCCGATGGCAGGATCGTACGTTTCGATCGAATATTGGAAGTTCCGGTCGAGGATCGGAGGTTCCGATCGATGTCTATAAATAGAAGGCCGAAGCTTCACTTTTCTTTGCCAATTTCGAGTTTTCCTTTCCATTCTAGTCCTATTGGAGTAATTCTAGTCTTCCTAGGCTTGACCCGGGGGTTGGCGAGGCGTTCGATAGGCGTAGCGGAGTTGTGCCCAAGTTCTGCAGGCATCAACATCAAAGGACTAACGACGGACGAATATATAGCTTTTGCTTTCTATAAATATTTAGGAGTATGAAATAGCTTAGTTAAGGCTTTTAGAGCACTTTAATGATAGTAGTATCATTTGGCAGTGTAGAGCAGACTATAGGCGTGGACCTAGAGTTGGTAGAGCTTGCACTGATTTGAGGTACGAAAGTACTGTTCGAGATATCCTGACTGAGTATGCATGTATTATGTGACTGCATGGTTTATATGTCATTGATTTATGCTGCATTCATTTGCATACTGAGCTATCTCCTTTGAGATGTCTATTATTACGGTTGTACCCTATCCTGTTAGTGGATGGACTTCCATGGCTTTGGGTCCGGTAAATCCACTGGTATTATGGTATGGGAGCCACCTCCTGAAGCGACGGCACAGCGTGATACATACCAGGGCCCGGTCTGTCTCTGTTATCTGATCCTTGACCTCGAGTTTATAGGGAGTTCACTTTGCATGCATGCATACTCATACTCTCGTACTGAGCATTTTATGCTCACGTCTCGTACTCTGTGTTTCTGGACACCCTATTTCATGGGGCAGGTTTGCGATTGGACGAGGCGGGTGGATCCAAGAGGGGCTAGGCAGTTGTTGGCCAGCTGGAGCTTCGCCTAGGTTTTATTCTGTTGTTATTGGATTGATACAACTATTCGATTTGGTTGTATTATATTTGGGTATTTACAGATTTCTTTACTTGGGATTGTATAATGTCTATGGTTTCCGCGGTTTTATTCTGATATCCGTTTAATTAAGTTAATTGCATGCCTAAGTTCTGTTTAGTAGGTGATCCAGGTAAGGGTCACTACATTTATGGTATCAGAGCATGCAAAGTATTCTTGGGATTTAGATTCTACATAAGATAACTGTTAGGTTAATTTTGTAGATGGCAGATCGTGATGACCAGAGTTCTCATGGCAGTATTGGTGGGCATTGGGGTGATGCCGACAGGGAGCCTTGTCGGGAACGCCGCCATCGTCATCGAGATGAGGACCATTTCAGTGTACTTCGATTCTTGCAGATGGGGCCTAAGCCCTTGGTTGGAGGTGAGTCTCCGGAGGATGCGGAGAACTGGTTAGACTGCATGGAGATGACTTTTCAGACTTTCCAATGCACCGAGGAGCAGAAGATGGAGACCCTTGGTTATCTTCTGGATGGACGTGCGCGCAGGTGGTGGAGGTTTACTTCTGCACCTTTTGTTGCGGTGAGAGGAATGGCCACCTGGGCCGAGTTCCGCACAGCTTTTCAGAAGCTGTATTTTCCTTCTGCACTCCGTCAGTCGAAGGCGGGCGAGCTACTGAGTCTGCGACAGGGAGCCATGTCTATTTATGAGTATCAGCAGAAGTTCTTCGATCTGTTAACCTATTGCCCCGAGATTGCCGACAGCTCCGAGATGAAGTATAATCTATTCCTTCAGGGCCTTAACCCTGAGATCCATGACCGTGTGGCGGTTGGTGACGACATGTCCTACGAGGGTTTTGTGAGCCGTTGTCACCAGGCGGAGGACAGCATTCGACGGAACAGGTCTTTCTCTCAATCGAGACCTGCTAGCTCTTTGGGTCCCCGTGCCCAATCTTTCAAGAAGTCTGGATATACTTCTTCTTCCTCTAGCTCTGCTGGTGTTGTCCGTTTCGGTAAGAAGGACAAGTGTGATCACTGTGGGAAGAACCATCCGACCGACCATTGCCGTAGAGCTTCTGGAGCTTGTTTTCGTTGTGGAGAGACTGGTCATATCCGGAGGGATTGTCCACTATCTGGGGGAGGCGGTTCTGGTTCTGGTTCAGGATCTGGTTCTCAGGCCACCGTTCAGCAGAGGTCCCAGGGACAGCCTGCTGGGAGTTCTCATTTGAGGCCACGAGCTTCTGGCCAGGTGTTTTCCCTGAGACATGATCAGGCAGTGGAGGAGAATGAGAAAGTCATCGCAGGTACATTTCTGCTTTATGGTATACCTGCTCTTGTACTTATTGACACTGGTGCATCTCATTCCTTCATTTCTGCACGTTTTGTTAAGAGGCATAAGTTACCATGCATTGCACTAGACGTAGTGATGTCTGTTTCTACTCCGACGGGCCAATCTGCTTTGGCTAAGCGTCTAGTGATGGGTTGCCCTTTAGAGTTCGAGGGGAACATTCTGTTAGCGAATCTCATGGTTCTTGCGATGGACGACTTTGATTGCATTCTGGGAATAGATATGTTGACTACCTATCGAGCTTCAGTGGACTACTATCAGAGGTTAGTACGCTTTCATCCAGAGGGGAGTGATAGCTGGTTTTTCTATGGTGAGGGAGCACGACCCCCGATGCCTTTGGTATCAGCTTTGAGAGCCTGTCGAGCTCTAAAGTCTGGTGGGAAAGGCTACATTATCTATGCAGTTGATTTGGCTATTGAGAGCGTTGGGATAGAGAGTATTCCAGTCGTGGATGAATTTCCAGATGTATTTCCTGATGAGATTCTGGGTTTTCCTCCTGCTAGGGAAGTCGAGTTTGGCATAGAGTTGATGTCGGGTACTTCGCCTATTTCTCGAGCACCGTATCGGCTGGCTCCATCAGAGATGCGTGAGTTGAAGAATCAGCTACAGAATATTTTGAACAAGGGGTACATTAGTCCTAGTGTATCTCCTTGGGGAGCTCCTGTTCTTTTTGTAAAGAATAAGGATGGGTCGATGCGGCTGTGCATTGACTAACGGCAGCTGAATCGAGTCACTCTGATGAACAAGTATCATTTGCCTCGTATTGATGACTTGTTTGATCAGCTGCAGGGCACTTCAGTTTACTCCAAGATTTACTTGAGATCTGGGTATCATCAGTTGAGAGTCCGAGATCAGGACATAGCCAAGACTGCATTTCGTACTCGCTATGGGGATTACGAGTTTCTAGTGATGCCATTTGGCTTGACTAATGCGCCGGCTTTATTTATGGATCTGATGAACCGTGTATTCAGGGAGTATTTGGACAAGTTTGTCGTGGTCTTCATTGACGACATCTTGGTGTATTCGCGTAATACGGAAGAGCATGTTTCTCACTTGCGGTTGGTACTGCAGACTCTTCGGGATGAGCAGTTGTACGCCAAGCTGAGCAAGTGTGAGTTCTGGATGGATCGAGTGGTCTTTCTTGGCCAAATCATATCCATGGAGGGGATTTCTGTTGATCCAAGCAAGATTGAGGCGGTGCTTAATTGGTCGCGACCGATGACGGTTGCTGAGATCCGTAGCTTTCTGGGTCTAGCAGGATATTATCGTCGCTTCATTCTGAACTTCTCTTAGTTAGCTCGATCGTTAATGCAACTTACCCGCAAGGGTGTTGATTTCGAGTGGACCTCCGAGTGTGAGGAGAATTTCTGTGAGCTTCGATGGCGGTTGACTTCTGCGCCAGTGTTGGCATTACCGTCAGGATCTGAAGGGTATGTGGTGTACACTGATGCTTTTCTTCAGGGGATAGGTTGTGTCCTGACTCAGAATGGACATGTGATCGCATATGCTTCTAGACAGCTGAAGCTTCACGAGGAAAACTATCCAGTCCATGATTTGGAGTTAGCAGCCATTGTGTTCGCTTTGAAGATCTGGCATCATTATCTGTATGGCGAGAAATTTGAGATCTTCACCGACCATAAGAGTCTCAAGTATTTGTTCACTCAGGCGGAGTTGAACATGAGGCAGAGACATTGGATGAACTTGCTTAAGGACTATGATTGCGAGATTAAGTACCATCCGGGAGCTGCTAATCTCACCGCTGATGCATTGAGTCGCAAGGTGCGACTATCCGCACTTCAGACTTGTTCGATGTCTAGTGCGATCAGTGACTGTTGTACTTCAGGATATACTTTCAAGCATAAGAAAGGTATGCAGGGTATCCAGATGTTTGCGATATTATCTGAGCCAGCTTTGTATTCGCGGATTCGAGATGCTCAGATGTCTGATTCGAAGACCCAGCGTTTAGCTCGTCTAGCTAACGAGGGTAGTTCGTCTGGATTTTATTATCAGTCAGATGGCTTTCTATGTTTGTCTGGTAGGCTTGTGATTCCGCAGGATGTAGAGTTACGAGAGGAGATTTTGTCTCAGGCGCATCGCACTAAGTTGAGTATTCATCCTGGGAGCAACAAGATGTACAAGGATCTACGTACTCGTTTCTGGTGGAAGGGAATGAAACGCAGTGTTTATCAGTTTGTTTCGAGATGTTTGGTGTGTCAACAGGTCAAGGCAGAGCACCGACGACCTGGAGGATTGCTTCACAGTCTGCCTATTCCTAAATGGAAATGGGAGTTTATCACAATGGACTTTGTGACCTATTTGCCGGTATCCCCGAGAAACTGTGATGCTATCTGGGTTGTGGTGGACCGACTCACCAAGTCAGCGCATTTCATTGCCTATAGCCGGGAGTACAATGTGGATCGTATGGCTCAGTTGTACATTCAGGAGATCGTTCAACTTCATGGAGTGCCTGTGAGCATTGTCAGCGATCGGGACCCCAGGTTTACTTCTAGATTCTGGGGGAGTGTTCAGCGTGCGATGGGTACTACTCTCAGTTTGAGTACTGCCTATCATCCGGAGACTGATGGTCAGTCAGAGCGCACTATCCGTACTTTGGAGGATATGCTTAGAGAATGCGTCATGGATTTTGGTTCAGCCTGGCAGGATCATTTGCCATTGATCGAGTTCGCGTACAACAACAGCTATCATACTAGCATTGGGATGGCACTTTTTGAGGCGTTGTATGGACGATGTTGTCGTACTCCACTCTTCTGGGAAGAAGTGGGGGAGAGACAGGCTGAGGAACCGGAGTTTATCCAGCAGGCGGTAGACATTGTTGATCAGATCAAGAAACGGATTAAGATTGCACAGGATCATCAGGCCAGCTATGCTAACACCAAGCGTAGACCTTTGCAGTTCGATTTCGGGGAGAAAGTGTTTTTGAGAGTGTCACCTTTCCGCAGGATTCTCATATTTGGCTTTAAGGGCAAGTTGTCTCCCAGATTTATCGGTCCGTTTGAGATTTTGGAAAGCATTGGAGATTTGGCTTATCGACTAGCTTTGCCACCGCATCTTTCCAATATTCACGACGTGTTCCACGTATCTCTGTTGCGACGATATGTGGTGGATGAGTCTCATATTCTGCAGCGGTCTGAGGTTCAGGTGAGTAAGGATTTGACCTATGTTGAGAAACCTATTCGTATACTGGATCATAAGGATAAGGTCTTGCGAAACAAAGTCATTCCTTTGGTTTTAGTTCAGTGGCAGTGTCGAGGCACTGAGGAAGCTACTTGGGAGCTTGAGGACAGGATACGTGAAGACCATCCTGAGTTGTTTTGATTTCATTCTTAAGTTGTATTCAGTTGCAAACTCTGTAAACGTTTGATTTGAATAAAGAATATTTCTGATTTCTGTATTACATTCGGTACTTAAGATCTGATTTCGAGGACGAAATATCTTAAGTGGGGGAGAATGTAGTAGCCCGTAACCAAAATCAGTGATTAAGGATTAATCAACGCTAATTAAATAGATTGGGTACCGGACGGATCGAAAGCTCCGATGCAGGATCGGACGTTCCGATCGAGATCGGAAGCTCCGATGGTATTACGTCAGGCATGACGTGTGGCAGGATCGGAAGCTCCGATCACCCCTATCCGAAGTCAACCAGTGATAGTTTGACACGTGGCAGATAACAATGTTCGGAAGCTCCGATGGCAGGATCGGACGTTCCGATCGAGGATCGTAGGTTCCGATCGATGTCTATAAATAGAAGGCCGAGGCTTCACTTTCATTTGCCAATTCCGAGTTTTCCTTTCCATTCTAGTCCTATTGGAGTAATTCTAGTCTTCCTAGGCTTGACTCGGGGGTTGGCGAGGCGTTCGATAGTCATAGCGGAATTGTGCCCAAGTTCTGGAGGCATCGACATCAAAGGACTAACGATGGACGAAGGTATAGCTTTTGCTTCCTATAAATATTTAGGTATGCAATAGCTTAGTTAAGGCTTTTAGAGCACTTTAATGATAGTAGTATCATTTGGCAGTGTAGAGCAGTCTATAGGCGTGGACCTAGAGTTGGTAGAGCTTGCACTGATTTGAGGTACGAAAGTACTGTTCGAGATATCCTGACTGAGTATGCATGTATTATGTGACTGCATGGTTTATATGTCATTGATTTATGCTGCATTCATTTGCATACTGAGCTATCTCCTTCGAGATGTCTATTAGTAGGGTTGTACCCTATCCTGTTAGTGGATGGACTTCCATGGCTTTGGGTTCGGTAAATCCACTGGTATTATGGTATGGGAGCCACCTCCTGAAGCGATGTGCTACATACCAGGGCCCGGTCTGTCTCTGTTATCTGATCTTTGACCTCGAGTTTATAGGGAGTTCACTTTGCATGCATGTATACTCATACTCTCGTACTGAGCGTTTTATGATCACGTCTCGTACTCTGTGTTTCTGGACACCCTATTACATGGGGCAGGTTTGCGATTGGACGAGGCGGGTGGATCCAAGAGGGGCTAGACAGTTTTTGGCCAGCTGGAGCTTCGCCTAGGTTTTATTCTGTTGTTATTGGATTGATACAACTATTCGATTTGGTTGTATTATATTTGGGTATTTACAGATTCCTTTACTTGGGATTGTATAATGTCTATGGTTTCCGCAGTTTTATTCTGATATCCGTTTAATTAAGTTAATTGCATGCCTAAGTTCTATTTAGTAGGTGATCCAGGTAAGGGTCACTACAAGTACTGTACTTTGACTCGTTTACTGACTCCATGAGGGTCATCAGGTGTCAAGATTGGGTACAATTACGATACATATAGGAGTCAATATTTTGTTGTCAAGAATTCACCACACGCTTGCGAGTGTGGATATCCTATGCGATCTGAGGAGATATTAGTGTGACAAATCTCTGGCCAGAATACATGATGTGCTTTAGGTTACTTGGTTTCCTAGTTGCACATGCGATGTCACTATTTGATCTTCAAGATGCATTGCATAGTTATCGAATCTCGAACGACTCTCGATATACCAATGGTTGTTGATTTGATCAGGATATATGGATGAAAGGACCGTACTGTACACTAACCAAAACCCACTGGTTCTTGCAGGTATTATCAGTGATACCTAGGGAATCATGGGGCGATGTTGCTAGGCGCTCTTACCATGATTCGATGGGCAAGTCGGAAATTGTTGTTTCGAGTCACAAGGAGTTGTGGGCCCACGGCTAGCTGTATCCCTGAACCATTGAGGGTTACAAAAATAATAGATTTCTAATCCCCATTGAAATAATTAAATTTAATGAGTTAAATTTAGCGAATGAGAAGTAGGACTTCTTATTGATGAGTAGAGGGAGTGAGATTTCCTAAAATGACATAGGGATGCATTTTTGGAAACCACTGAATTCGGATTCAGAAAATTTATCTTGACTTTAAAATATGCAGAAAAGGTTTCTGTACACATTGGTAAAATTGGTTTATCAATTTGAGTCACGATTAATTTTATATTAATTTCTGAACATGCGGGCTTTGCTTGTCAGGCTTGAACTTATGACTAATGGGTCATAAGCTGTTAGCAGCCCATGTTATAAATAAGTTATTGCAGTACAGAAATTACACACAAGGAGCTTATAATTTTTGAAACCTAGAGAGCACTCTCCCTAGGTTTGGCCGCCCCTCCCCTCTCCTGTTCGAAAATTCCAGTCTGCAATTTTCGAAAATTGCAGTCTGGTTTAGCAGATCAGATCTGTTAAATCTCTTCGTAGAAACTTCTGATAGACTTTCTAGTATAGTCTGTCAGAGGGTTTAGATTTCTGTTCGTGGACCTGATTCAGGAGTTGATCGATCGAGTCATCAGTTCCTGGGATATACAAGAAGAGAAGATTTATCTGTTGGAGTCCATAACCTCAAGTTGAGACTTGAGAGGTAAAATTTAATCTTGTTTTATTTTACTTATTTATTTTAATCGTAAGGATTTGATACCCACGATCTGGAATCGTACCAGATCAGAAAATAAAAATTTTAAACCTTCCGCTGCTACGAGTATCAGATCTGACAGATCTGAGAATGTGTTCTAACAGTAGTATTAGAGCCAGGTTGTTCTCGGATCTTACGATTAAAATTTTATCAAAAATTGTACCAAGCCTCGGTTTTTAGATAAAACGAAAAAAAAAAATTTGGAACCGAGCATCGGGCAGCCGCCGCCTGGCGCGCAGCTGGGCTGCGCTCGGCAGCCCAGCGTGATGGGCTAGGGCAAACGTTGCCCTTGCCCATCACACAGCTGGGCCGCGCGAGGCGGCCCAACGCGCAACTAGGCCGCATGCGGCGGCCCAGCAGCCCAGCGCGCGGCTGGGCCGAGACCTAGGCTGGGCGATGGCCCAGCCTAGCAGGGCAAGGTGGCCTGCCCGGGATCGTCCCGGGCAGCCCCAGAATTTAAATTAATTTTTTTATATATATATAATTTTAGAAATTATAAATTTTGGACCGATTGAAAATTGTTTCGGTTGGTCCACGAGGCAATGGGTCAAATTTGTTTGAACCCGGATTTTTAAAAAATTAATTATTTTGGTACAATTGATAATAAAATATGATTTTATATATAAAATTAGATTTTATGTATAAAATATGATTTTATGAATAAATTAGATAAAATATGATTTTATCTGTTTAAATATATTGCAATTTAGAATTGCATGTTATCCAATCATTTAATTGAATTAAATAATTGGATAAAAAGATGATCGATTGCCATGACCAATTTTTAGGTGTATGTTAAGTTGTTTACATTTGCTTTTTATTATTGTTGTTGGGTTTTATTAATGGGCTTGTATTATGGCCCAATTTGATTTGTCATTTGTAATAAAAGTGGGCCTGGTTTATGGCCCGTTCCCACCCTTAAATATGTATCCCCTACTTGTCATTGAAATTTATTGTAAATTTATTATACTTAGTGGAAGATAAAAATTTGAAGACAATGTGGGCCCAGCAGATGATAAAGACCGAAAAAATATAAATTGAAAGCTCAATGTAATAAGATTATATTGCATACTTGCATATCACCTAGGATTGGACTTAGACTTGTGATTGGCAACCACGGGTCGATTAGATCTAGGCATCGATCATCCTTTATTTAATATTTGATATTATTGTTGTATGCATGATTAGACTAAATTGCATGAATCCCGCAAGTATACAAATTTATTAAATGATGAGACAAATTTTCAAAATTAAAATCCCTCATTTTAAATATGATTTAAAATTAATATCAAGTTTAATAAAAGGGAAATTAAATATAGTTTATATTTTCATATCTTCCATCAACTATCAATGCATGATAGATGCTACCTGCGACTGTGGTCCATCTCATATTATTGGGAAGGCTCGTTCGCTAGAAAGCTGTGCATTGAGTAGACAATTGTTGTAAGTTGGGTGAAACTTCCATGGGATCACCTCATATTATTGGGGGTCCACATGGCGACCGTCCATCACAACTTAATATTGATGGGTTAACTTGACATATCACTTTAAACGGCGTCATATTATTGGGCCCTTTATTGGATATGAGGTAAAAACATGGAGGTTGCTCTAGCAGCAATTGAACTCTACCTTTTTAAAATTGTAATTGGCTGATTTTATTCGGAACTATAATTTGTAAATTGGGTTCCATGTTCCTACTAAAGAAAATGGTTTTCTCGTTTTCACTAGAGGGTGGTGAAATCGTTAAAATAGTGGGAGAGTAATTCATAAAATTAAACTCGCTTTATTTTATGTCTTAGTAAATTAATTAAACAATCACTGATTATTGTCTGTTATCTTTTCAGTATATCGTTATAATGAATTCGCGTAATCCGCTCTTTTTCATTTTCGAACAAAACAAACTAACTGGCACAAACTATACGGAATGGTTCCATAAGTTGAAGATTGTCCTATGTTCGGAAAAGATTTTCTATGTATTAGAAAAGTCTCCTCCGAAGGAAGCCCCGGCTGATGTGAGTCCGGAAGAGTTGGCCAAACTTGATAAATGGTGGGACCATGATATCAAGGACAAATTCTACATGCAGGCTTCTATGTCTGATGAACTTCAGAGGCGATTTGAGGATGCAGTGAATGCTGCTGACATTCACAAGATCCTTAAGGAACTTTTTGGAGCTCAGTCGAGATCTGAGCGGTACGCCACTGTCAAAGAGCTAATGACATGCCGCATGCGAGATGGGACTTCGGTCCGTGAGCATGGGGTATACATGATTTGGCTCATTGAAAAATTGGTGACCCTCGAGTTGACATTGGAGCACGAACTGTGTGTGGACTTACTGCTTCTTTCTCTTCCTTCATCGTTTGACGGTTTTGTGGTGAACTTTAATATGAACAAGATAGAAGACACTCTTGAAGAGATGGTCAATATGCTTGTCACTTATGAGGCCACATTCAAGAAGGATAAACCGGTTCTCTTGGTGGGCTCCTCTTCTTCTGCGAAAAAGAGGCCAAGTGCAAAGGGTAAGAAACGTTCTGCTCCACCCAAGAAAACTGGGCCCAAGAAGAAGCACAAGACCAAAGCTTCTAACATGGACAAGTTTGAAGATGTTTGTCATCACTGCAAGAAACCCGGTCACTGGAAACGTAACTGCAAGAAATATCTCGAGCAGTTGCGAACTGCGAAGGGTATGTTTTATATTGAAATAAATGTTTCACTTAATACTACTTCTTGGGTATTGGATACCGGATGTGGATCTCACATTTGCAATGATTTGCAGGTGATGTCAAGAAGTCGTAAGCTGAGGATGGGTGAGACCCAGTTGAGGCTCGGAAATGATTCCAGAGTTGAGGCCAAAGCTGTGGGAGATGTTTATTTAATTTTGCAGAACAATTTTAAGTTATTTCTGAGAGATGTTTTATTTGTGCCAGATTTGGTTAAAAACATTATTTCTGTTTCTATGCTTGATAGAGATGGTTTTTCTTGCAATTTTGTGAATGGGATTTGCAATATTTACAAGAATGAATGTTTGATTGGATGTGGACAACTTGAAAACAATCTATATAACTTAAAATTAAAAGACGTACCAGTTAATTATGTTGATAAACCGGAAACAACAATAAAAAGGAAAAATGATAGTCAAAACCCAGCAAACCTTTGGCATGCTAGGCTAGGTCATATTTTCTCACGGAGGATGAATAAGCTAGTGGGAGAGGGCATGTTTGATATGTCAGATATAAACTCTCTACCTACTTGTGAGTCTTGCCTGAAAGGAAAAATGACTAAAACACCTTTTAAGGGAAAGCCTGAGCATAGTCAAAATCTATTGGATCTGATCCACACAGATGTTTGTGGCCCATTTAGTATTGGTACTAAATATGGTCACACTTACTTTATTACCTTTACTGATGATTATTCTAGGTATGAGTATTTATATTTAATGAAATATAAGTCTGAATCATTTGAAAAGTTCAAAGAATTCAAGACTGAAGTAGAAAATCAGCTAGAAAAAAGTATTAAAGCACTTCGATCTGATCGAGGCGGTGAATACTTGAGTACCGAAGAAAATGGAATTCTTTCTCAGTGGACTCCTCCTGCCACACCTCAGCTTAATGGTGTAGCAGAGAGTCGTAATCGAACTCTGTTGGACATGGTTCGATCTATGATGAGCTTCACTGAGCTCCCACCTTTTTTTGGGGGCTATGCAATTGAAAAGGCGGTATTGTTGTTGAACAATGTCCACACTAAAGCAGTGAATAAAACTCCATATGAATTATGGACTGGCAAAACTCCAAAGTGTTCGTACTTGAGGATTTGGGGATTTCCTGCTTACGTGAAGCAGACAGTGGGAGATAAGTTGGATAGTCGATCCACCTTGTGTTATTTTGTAGGGTATCCAAAGAATTCGATCGGATATTACTTCTATCATCCTACTGAAACAAAAGTGTTTGTTTCTAGGAATGCCACCTTCCTGGAGAAGGATTCTTACTTGAAAGAAAAGGAAAGATGATGGAACTCGAAGAAGTTCGAGAAGAACCCGAGATACAAAATAACGATCCCACACCTCAGGAACCAATAAATGACACGCCACTTCTTAAAAAATCCGAAAGGGCTTCTAGACCTCCTGTTCGACTTAATCTCCTACTTGAAGGGGATCAAAGTGAACCCATCATTGGATGTGATCCAAGAAACTTCAAGGAGGCAATTTCTGATGCCGATTCGAATTTATGGCTTGAAGTCATGCAGTCTGAAATAGACTCTATGCATGCAAACCAAGTTTGGTCTTTAGTAGATCCTCCCGATGGAATTGTTCCTATAGGGTGTAAATGGATTTACAAAGGAAAACATGGGCCTGATGGTGAGGTGCTGACCTACAAGGCACGATTGGTCACAAAAGGTTATACACAAAGATAAGGTGTTGACTATGATGAAACCTTTTCACCAGTTGCAATGTTCAAGTCCATAAGAATATTAATTGTCATAGCAGCATGGTATGACTATGAGATATGGCAAATGGATGTGAAGACTGCATTCCTTAATGGAAACATTAAGAAAGAGATCTATATGATACGGCCCAAGGGATTCACATCCATGGAAAGCGAGCATAAGGTATGCAAATTTCATAGATCAATTTATGATCTCAAACAGGCGTCAAGAAGTTGGAACCAAAAATTTGATGAAACAATAAAAGACTTTGGTTTCATCAAGAACCCGGAGGAACCGTGCGTGTACAAGAAAGTAGTTAAGGATGTTGTGACATTCTTAGTGCTTTATGTTGACGACATCCTACTCATTGGGAATGATGTCGGGATGTTGCAGTCAACAAAGATATGGTTATCAGGTAGATTTTCGATGAAGGACTTGGGTGAGGCGTCCTATATTCTAGGAATACAGATCTATAGAGATAGGTCTAAGAGAATGATAGGACTCACTCAAGCGACCTACATAGATACCATATTGAAGAGGTTCTCTATGGATAAGTCCAAGAGAGGACATCTACCTATGTATCATGGAATTTCTCTATCCAAGTCAATGTCTCCCAAGACTGACGAAGAGATAGAGAAAATGACACATGTACCATATGCGTCAGCTATAGGTAGTATCATGTATGGGATGATATCTACCAGACCGGATGTAGCCTTTGCTCTGAGTGTCACGAGCAGATATCAGGCCAACCCCGGTCAAATGCATTGGAAAGCTGTGAAGGATATTCTTAAGTACTTGAGAAGGACTAAGAATATATTCATGGTTTATGGGGGAAGAGAATTGAAATTGGAAGGCTATACCGACTCTAGCTTCCAAAGCGACATGGATGACTCAAAATCAACCTCTGAATTTGTATTCATGCTCAATGGCAGTGCTGTCTCTTGGAAGAGTTCCAAGCAGGACACCACAGCGGATTCCACCACTGAGGCAGAGTACATTGCAGCATCAGCTGCTGCTAAAGAGGTCATTTGGATGAGGAATTTCATCCAAGAGTTAGGGGTCATTCCTGAAGCTGTTGGTGCAGTCCCGGTGTACTGTGACAACACTGGTGCCATTGCTTAGGCAAAGGAACCAAGGTCTCATCAAAGATCCAAACACATACTGAGAAAATACCACATCGTCCGGGAGATCGTGGAAAAAGGAGACATTACTATCGAGAGAGTGGCCTCTGCAGACAATATCGCCGATCCACTTACTAAGCCCTTGCCAGGACCATTATTTAACAAACATCGCAAAGCAATGGGACTACATAGTATGACTAGTTGACTTTAGGGCAAGTGGGAGATTGAAAGAGTGGGTGCCCTGCTAGCCAACTTGTGGCTAAGGGCCTTTATGACTCTATTTGTAAACAATCTTTGTTTAATATAATTTACAGTCTTTATTGGAATTTAATTTATCTTTTATCATATTGTTATGTTGTGAGCTATACGATATTTAGATAAAGACCTTGAATATACTAAAGTGCATGCAAGATGTGATAGTGGATATGGATGACTATCATGAAACACATCTTGTAATCACTGTATATTCTAAACCAGTTCCTAGTCAATTGAGCCGTCCGCAATAAGGATAAGGATCGCTCAAGATTGAGACTAGAATTTGCGATGCCGAGTACCACGTTTCATTGGTATGGAACATAGAGATATTCGAAGCATGCAAATGGATATTCATTGGATGAATGATCGAACTACCCTATTCGGACTTTCCATGTGGTTTTCACTAATTGAGTGGAAAAGTCCGTGGTTTTGGTTGTACACCATTAGTCCTTACTACTTGAAACATCATGGAGACTATATATGCTAGTATTGTACTTTGAATCGTTTACCGACTCCATGAGGGTCATTAGGTGTCGAGATTGGGTACAGTTACGACACATATAGGAGTCAATGCTTTGTTGTCAAGGATTCACCACACGCTTGCGAGTGTGGATATCCTATGCGATCTGAGGAGATATTAGTGTGAAAAATCTCTGGTCAGAGTACATGATTTGCTTTAGGTTACTTGGTTTCCTAGTTGCACATGCGATGTCACTATTTGATCTTCAAGATGCATTGCATAGTATCGAATCTCGAACGACTATCGATATACCAATGGTTGTTGATTCGATCAGGATATATGGATGAAGGGACCGTACTGTACGCTAACCAAAACCCACTGGTTCTTGCAGGCACTATTAGTGATACCTAGGGAATCATGGGACGATGTTACTAGGCGCTCTTACCATGATTCGATGGGCAAGTCGGAAATTGTTGTTCCGAGTCAGAAGGATTTGTAGGCCCACGGCTAGCTGTATCCCTGAACCATTGAGGGTTACACAAGTAATAGATTTCTAATCCTCGTTGAGATAATTAAATTTAATGAGTTAAATTTAGAGAATGAGAAGTAGGACTTCTTATTGATGAGTAGAGAGAGTGAGATTTCCTAAAATGACATAGGGATGCCATTTTTGAAAACCACTAAATTCGGATTCAGAAAATTTATCTTGACTTTAAAATATGCAGAAAAGGTTTCTGTACACATTGGTAAAATTGGTTTATCAATTTGAGTCACGATGAATTTTATATTAATTTCTGAACATGCGGGTTTTGCTTGTCAGGCTTGAACTTATGACTAATAGGCACCAAGCTGTTAGCAGCCCATGTTATAAATAAGTTATTGCAGTACAAAAATTACACACAAGGAGCTCATAATTTTCGAAACCTAGAGAGCACTCTCCCTAGGTTTGGCTGCCCCTCCCCTCTCCTGTTCAAAAATTGCAGTCTGCAATTTTCGAAAATTGCAATCTGGTTTAGCATATCAGATCTGTTAAATCTCTTCGTAGAAACTTCTTATAGACTTTCTAGTGCAGTTTGTCAAAGGGTTTAGATTTCTGTTCGTGGACCTGATTCAAGAGTTGATCGATCGAGTCATCGGTTCCTGGGATATAAAAGAAGAGAAGATTTATTTGTTGGAGTCTATAACCTCAAGTCGAGACTTGAGAGGTAAAATTTAATCTTGTTTTATTTTACTTATTTATTTTAATCGTAAAGATTTGATGCCCACGATCTAGAATCGTTCCAGATCAGAAAATAAAAATTTTAAACCTTCCGCTGCTACGGGTATCAGATCTGACAGATCTGAGAACGTGTTCTAACATTTTAGACAAAAAAATAAATAAATAAATAATAAACAAACAACTTAAGAAACAACAACAGAACTAACTAAGCAAAAGTCTTCAAAAAAAAAACTAAGCAAAAATATAATTACATACCTAACAAGAATATTATGCAAATTCCTTGCTTCTCCACTCCACAACTAGCCATAAGAAATTAAGAATGTTATGTGAAATCATATTATACTGTTATGGATTATGCCGAAGCTATCATGACGATAATAATTGCGAAATAAATTAATCAACAAGAACACCAAAGATTTACGTGGTTCACCCAAAATAGGCTACGTCCATGGAGCTGCTGCAATATTTTTATAACCGAAGAAATATTACAAGTGTATACAAAATATTATATCTCACCACAACCAAATCCCGAGTATTACCGAGAAAATAATTTTTCTAACTCACACAAGAGAACACCTAAAAAAAACCCTTTTTTTCTCTCTCTTTTTATTCTCTTCTCTAATGTTAATACAAAAGAAGAAGAGAGGAATGAGATAATGCGAATGGGGGAGAGGCTGCCTATTTATAAGGGAAAAAGAAACGCATGAAACTTCCCCCACTCCCAACCACTGTCATCCAACTATTTGCCACCTAACAATTCTACCACTTGAAGACTTGATTACAATCATGGCTTCACACAGTCAATGCAGCAACTCATGCCTCCTCTTTCATACTTGTAGTTCGACTGAAGTTGAACACAACTTCAGCTTGTCAGTGGTCACCACCTTTGTGAACATATCAGCTGGATTTCTGCTTCCAGGAATCTTCTCAAGCATCAAAATTCCATCTTTCAAAACTGATCTGATGAAATGGTACCGAACCTGTGTATGCTTCGTCCTAGCATGATACACAGGATTCTTTGCCAAATGAATAGCACTCTGACTGTCACAGTGTAATGTGCTATCCTCAAGATTCTGACCCAATTCCTCAAGGAATGATCTCAACCATATCATCTCCTTGCTAGCTTCTATCACTGCAACATACTCAGCTTCAATAGTCGAAAGTGCAACAATCTTTTGCAACTTGGATACCCAACTTACTGTCGTACCATCCAATGTGAACACATATCCAGTAGTACTCTTCCTGCCGTCTAGGTCACCACCCATGTCGGCATCTACAAAACCTTGTAAGCCTAAATTTGAATTTCTGAAGCACAGAGATGAACTGATAGTACCTTTCAAATATCTGAGAATCCACTTTACTGCTTCCCAGTGTTGTTTTCCCGGATTGCTCATAAACCTGCTCACAACTCTCACTGCATGTGCTATGTCTGGTCTGGTGCACACCATTGCATACATGAGGCTTCCGACAGCAGATGCATAAGGAACCTTATTCATATAAGCATGATCCTGCTCTGTCGATGGCGATTGGGCTTTGGTTAGTTTGAAATGACTAGCCAAAGGAGTATTAACCGGTTTAGCTTCATCCATGTTGAATCTGCTAATAACTTTTTTCACGTATTCTGCCTGAGATAACTTCAATACTCCGTTCACCCTATCTCTCAAGATCCTCATACCAAGAATTTGTTTTGCAACTCCCAAATCCTTCATATCAAATTCTTTCGATAACTCTCTCTTGAGCTTATCAATCTCTTCCAGACAAGATCCTGCTATCAACATGTCATCCATATATAGCAGTAGAATGATATAGGAACCATCAATCTTCTTCACATAACAACAGTGATCCGCCTAGCACCTCAGGAAACCATTTTTATTCATGAATCCATCAAACTTCTTGTACCACTGTATTGGAGCTTGTTTGAGACCGTAAAAGCTCTTTTGAAGTTTGCATACCATTTTCTCCTTCCCTCGTGCTTCAAATCCCTGTGGCTGCTTCATATAAATTTCTTCATCCAAGTCACCATGAAAAAACGCCGTCTTTACATCCAACTGCTCCAGATGTAAATCTTCCTTAGCCACTAGTCCAAGTACTGTTCTGATAGTGGTTAACTTAACCACTGGAGAGAAAATCTCGGTGTAATCAATGCCTTCTCTTTGTTGAAAGCCTTTTACAACAAGTCTTGCCTTGTACCGTTTGCTGCCATCAACTTCTTCTTTGATCCGGTACACCCACTTGTTGTGTAATGTCTTCTTGTCTTCCGAAAGTTCCGTCAACTTCCATGTCTGATTGGATGACAGTGAATCCATTTCATCTTCCATGGCTAACTCCCACTTGATTGAATCATCATTTTGCATCGCTTCTTCAAAGGTCTCAGGTTCACCTTTATCAGTCAGCAAAATATAGTGAAGTGCAGGGGAGTATTTTTGAGGTGGTCTGATTGTTCTTGACGATCTCCTGAGTTCAATTACCGGAGTTTGTGGGTCAGCTTCTTGTGCAGTTTTTTCTTCCTGGTTACTATCCTCCGACTCATTCACAGGAATATCAATCAATGGCACTTCATTTGACTTCTGGACTTCAGGACACTTATCTCCAGTTGGAATGTCTGAGTTGTCCTTGTACAAAACTTGCTCATTGAAAATGACGTCTCTGCTCCGAACGATCTTTCGATTTTGGTCATCCCAAAACCGATAACCAAACTCATTATCTCCATAACCAATTAAGAAACACTTCTTTGATTTCGGATCAAGTTTCGTTCTGTTGGCTTAATCGATGTGAACATATAAGAGACAACCAAACAATTTCAAGAACGAAAGGTTTACTTCTTTACCGCTCCAGACCTCCTCTGGTATTCTGCAATCAAGTAGAACTAAAGGTACTCTGTTGATCAGATACGCTGCAGTGTTAACTGCATCAGCCCAGAATGATTTCGGCAGTCCAGCGTGCAATCTCATGCTCCTGGCTCGCTCATTCAGGGTCCTGTTCATCCTCTCAGCTATACCATTCTGTTGAGGTGTACCAGGAATGGTTTTCTCCATCTTGATCCCGTTCTGTGCACAATACTTCTTGAACTCAATATATTCATATTCTCCACCATTGTCAGACCGTAAACACTTCACTTTCAAGTTGGTCTCATTTTCCACCATGGATTTCCACCTTTTAAAGGTCTCATAAACATCAGATTTATTTTTCAGAAAATAAACCCAAACTTTTCTGCTCGAATCATCGATAAATGTGACATAATATCGTGAGCTGCCAAGTGATGTCACAGGAGATTGCCCCCACACATCGGTATGAACCAGCTCCAACTTTGCTGCTTTCGGTTCTCTACCACCTTTCGAAAAGCTCACCCTTTTCTGATTTCCAAGAACACAACTTTCATACAGTTTGTGTTCGACATTTTTTAACTCCGGTAGCTTTCATTTTGATATCAGCATCTTCATTCCTTTCTCACTCATATGTCCAAGTCTACAATGTCATAGACTTGAGTTAGCTCCAGCATCCACAGCTGCTAACATGTCTCTGCAACTGGAAGTCATGTAGAGGGTTTCAGTTTTCGTTCCTCGAGCAACAATCATGGCTCCTTTGCTCACTTTCCAAGAGTCATCACCAAAGGTCACTTTATGGCCTTCGTCATCGAGTTGTCCCACTGAGATCAGATTTCGGGTCAACTTTGGTACATGCCTCACTTTGTTGAGCTTCCAGATGGATCTGTTTGACATTTTTAAACTGATATCACCCATACCAGCTATTTCCAACGGTTTTCCATCAGCCAAGAAAACTTTTCCGTAATTACCAGCTATGTAATTATTGAATACCTCACGATCACCGGTGGTATGAAATGAAGCTCCCGAATCCATAACCCAAGAATCAACAGGGCTTTCCATGGATAGTACTAAGGCATCATGTACATCCTCAGTAACAGCATTTGCATTATTTTGGGTGATCTGCAGTCCTTTTTCATGTGACCAGTTTCACCACAGCTCCAGCACTTTAATTTATTTTCGAATATATTTTTGTATTTTCCACTCCTTGATTTGAATCTGCCACGCCATCGGTTAGAACCTTTTTCGCTACTCCTTCCTCTGCCTCTATTCTCGAGATTTAGGGCAGATCTCGACGATGTCCCTTCACCCGAATCCATCCTGCGAACTTCTTCACCAAGAATTCGATCTCTGACATCATTGAATTGTTACTTTAATTTTCCAGCAGAATTGCTAACCGCTGCCCGCATTGGCTCCCAAACATTTGGTAAAGACGCAAAAAGAATAAGTGCACGAATCTCATCATCAAATTTAATTTCAACCGATGTTAGCTGGGAAACAATCGTGTTGAATTCATTGATGTGTGCTGCCACCAAAGCACCTTCCTTCATTTTCAAGTTGAATAACTTTTTTCATGAGGAACACTTTATTATTTGCTGATGGCTTCTCGTACATGTCCGATAAAATGGAGATCATCTCCTCCGTGGTTTTTGCCTCCGCCACGTTGTGTGCCACGTTCTTTGTTAGGGTTAATTGTATTACCCCTAACACTTGTCGGTCAAGAAGCTCCCACTCATCATCCTCCATCTTTTCTGGCTTCACCCCGGATAGAGGTTGATGTAGTTTTTTGCTATACAGATAATCTTTAATCTGTAACTGCCAGAACGTGAAATCTGTACCGTCGAACTTATTGATTCCAGGTCCCGATCCGTCATTTCCGGTCATCTTTTCTACTGCCTTAATAAAATTTCAAAAAATCTTTTCTGATGTGGAAGATCAGACAAAGCTGCAACCATAGAGCATACTCAGAATTTTAAGAAATTTTTCACCAAAGCTCCCGGACACCGTAACAGCTCTGATACCAGTTGTTATGGATTATGCCGGAGCTATCATGACGATAATAATTGCGGAATAAAATAATCAACAAGAACACCAAAGATTTACGTGGTTCACCCAAAATAGGCTACGTCCACGGAGCTGCTGTAATATTTTTATAACCAGGAAATATTATAAATGTATAAAAAATACTATATCTCACCACACCCAAATCTCGAGTATTACCGAGAAAATAATTTCTCTAACTCACACAAGAAAACACCTAAAAAAACAACCCTTTTTTTTCTCTCTTTTTATTCTCTTCTCTAATGTTAATACAAGGAAAAGAAACGCATGAATTAAATGCAGAGGCATTTAATCCACTTCCCCTACTCCCAACCACTGCCATCCACCTATTTGCTACCTAAATGGCATTTACCTGTTCAAAATCAAGGCATATTTGTTCAACCTACCATCAAATATGCCATGTTAACAAAGCAATTAATGATTTGGAGATGAATTTTTAATACACCACTTGCCAAGCTAAAACAAAAAAATTTCTACATCTATGTCCAAAGTTTTTATAAAAATCAAATAAGGCACCATGCCCATTCAAATAGCCCCGAATCTGGCAAATTTAGGACAATCTACTTTCATTAAACGAGGTATAACATTAACCCGAACTCGCAATTATAAATCTTATTCTTTTTTATTTCAATCGATTTAACAAGAAACTCAATTGAACAAAAATTTCAACATGAATCGAAGAAGAAAAATTATTCGTCCCTGCATACCTTACAAAAACTTCAAATTCGTGGAAGATTGCTCGAAGAATGTCACATTCGAATCGTAAAAGAAGTGCCAAACTTTTCTTCTGGTGTTAAGAATCGAGAAACGTGGAGGGCGAGGTGAAGAGGGCGTGGGGTGTTCATTCGGTTAAAACCGCTCGAATCGAACCGATTTTTCGGTTCTCCGAAATCCCAAACCAAAAACCGAACCGAAAGAAACGGTTTGGTTCAGTTTTTAACCGAAATATTTTTTGGTTTTTTTGGTTCGATTTTTGGTTAACCGGTTTTTTTTAAAAAAAATTATGTTTATGACTCGATGAACTAATTTCTCGAAAAGTGTATAACCGATTATAATTTGAGCCACGTACATATATGTGATTAACATTTAAATTAATATATAAAAATAATGTAATATATAATGCAAATACGTATATATATAATAAAATAAAATAAATTCATTAATTTTTAATTATTTTTATTTGAAAAAAAACAATATTCTTTTTTTAAAAGAAAAAAATCAACATTCTTTAAATTCACTAAATCAATACATTTTCCAAGTTGAATCCACAAACATACATGACTTGAATTGTGGTCATGTATATTTGAATAATTAGACAACTAATTAAATCAATTATGTCTTTTTTAAAATAAAAAAAAAAGAACAAATTATCAATTATGGCTTTTGTTTTTCCAGTATTTCCAAAAAATTAAGTTTTGGAGCTCACATTGATGTACATATAAATTGATTAGTAAAGAAATTCAAATACCAAAAAAAAAAAAAAAATGGTTTTTCGGTTGGGTTCGGTTAACCGCAGGAAAAAATAGAACCAAAACCAGAACCGAAAATCCAAAAACCAAAAATCGAACCAAATTTTCGGTTTGGTTTTCGGTTCAAACCTAATTTTTTGTTTCGATTCGGATCGGGCGGTTATCCGAACCGTAAACACCCCTATTTCTGACTGATCGGGCCAAATGGGTCACTCCGTCTCCTACTTCAATTTCCAATGTAATAATTCAAGACTTGGTTTAATTTTATCTAGTGTTTGTAAAAAAAAAAGTGTTTTCCATAGAAAATGTAACGAGTTAATTATGAAACCGACAAAAAATATATTTTTCAACCTTATGGATAAGTCATCCAAATGCGTCTTATATATTTACGTTTTGCAGCCAAAAAATCTTTTACATCTTGAGTGATCTATGAATATGTAGCTTTTAGGGATTTTTTTTGTATAATTTATCGATAAATCAAAGTAACGAATAAAAATATAATTTTTTAACCTTATGGAACTGTATTTAGATTCTTAAATAAATAAATATAAAAGGAATTTAATATATGGTATTTGTCAATAGATTTAAAATTAAATAAATTTTAAAAGTAATTTATTTGATAAATTTCCATTAATATTTCGATTTTAAAAATAGTGAAATAATTTATTAAATAAAATAAATAAGGGACGTCGTATTATTTTTTAAAAAAAGCTAATAATAATTATAAAAAAATATGTAGAACTGTGAAAACCACAAGCTTTTTTATATCGTTGAGAAATGGATGATTAAGAAAGTAACGAGCACCAACAATCCACTTATGTGTAGACCCAATCACGAACCTTTTTAAAAACCAATATTAGAATCAAATAATTTTTCTATTTTGTTTTTAAAATTATAACTGGAACCGTGTACTGAAGTGAAGATGGGGATAGAGATTTGGATTAAGACAAACAGTGTAGAATTATATATATATAATTAATTTACGATCTTGGAACATATATAGACAATTATAATTAGTGCATGTAAATTAAACTCTAATTAAGTTCATCTATTTTTGTTTTTCAATTAAAATTTTATTTATATTTTAAAAAATTAAATGTGACAACTTTGATTATCTAATGTGCGTGTCCTTATTTTTTATTATAAAAAATAAAAATTCCAGTAAGAATTAATGGGCTATCATATTGAAAAGGATATGTCATAATCTATAATTTATAAAAATTTTCCGGCCTTTAGAAATTAGATATAGATTACGAACTTTCACAATATAAATTTTAAATTAAATGTATTAGATTTTCTTTGACACATGTGACCAAAACAATTTCATTGACGATACGAATGTATATATATAGTAAATTAAGATCGAAGCTCTTGTTGCTATCCAATTTTATAACTTGTGCTGAATTAAGTTTTGGACTTGTCAATTAATGTTTTGTTTTAACT
This sequence comes from Henckelia pumila, assembly GCF_033568475.1. NCBI lineage: Eukaryota > Viridiplantae > Streptophyta > Magnoliopsida > Lamiales > Gesneriaceae > Henckelia > Henckelia pumila. The sequence goes on from NC_133122.1 coordinate 137,481,188, forward strand.
TCTTCAAATATTCAATATTTCCACTTGAATGTGTAATTTGTTTGGGTCGGCCCAGTAATTAAAAAGGATGGGTTGATGAAAAAGATGTTTGGCCCAGTGGAAATGGCCCATATAATTGTTTTTTAAAATTTATTTGGGTCCATACTCATTTTTAGGCCCAACCCAAATGTCAAGGCCGGCCGAAACAGATCTGCTAGCTAGCTAGCTAGCTATCTTCATCATCTTCTTCCCCACGTCCGGCGATGGTGCGGCGAGCATCCAATAAAAGTAATCAAAAAATTAAACTATAATATGGAATAATATGTTTTATTACAGTAAAATCAATCATCAACCTCAAGCTATTACAGTAGTTGTATAATATGTTTTATTACAGTAAAATCATCAAGCGTAAAATCATCAAGCTAAGCTGTAATTTCATACATTAAACCTTGTGATGGAAGAGAATTGTGCTCCGTAATCCTGAACAAATTTGTTGTAGGAAGCGAGAGAGACTTTGCTGGAGATACGCAGATGCCCATGGAATCCAAGTTGAGGACAGAACTTCATCACCTTTGCACTTTCTAGAACCAAACATGTTTCTGATAGGAGTATGCTTTTCAAATGAACAATACGAGCAACATTTGCTTCCATTTTTACTCTCGCAGCATCTATCTCAGCTTGGAGAGAAAACAATCGTCTGATTGGAATCATAGTTTGGCGGGACTGGAGGACTGTGTTTTTTGAAGTGGGATGGGCGGTTAACTTATGGCTCTATTTATATTTATTATATTTAAATTTATTTAATAATAATTATTTAATTACTAATAATAATAATAATAATAATAGTTTTCTTGGAGGGCAGACAAAAAAAACATTACGATCTGAGCTCCGGCGAAAACAATGGATCGAACACAGCTTCTTCTGGTGGGTCTTCCCCTCTTCCTCCGACATCATACAACCCTTCTCTCCGCCGCCCCCTAAACCCGCCGCCCATCAACACCACCACGATCCCCTAGAGTTCCCTACCCAGGTTATATTTTCCTGAATTTCTTCGATTATTTAATCGTTCATTAAGAAAAAAATTTGTAATGGATTTTAATTAATGTTTTTATTTTGGCGTGGGATTGGTTATGGGAATACTGTAAGCATCGACTTTTGTTCTTCGTGCTCCTATAGGTATTTTTATTTTTTTTTTCCCCTTTTCTTATCATGGTGATTTATTTAAGCTTAAAAAATAGATCGTTGCATTCCAATGTCTTCGTGCACTGAACTATCATCTTTCAGGTTATTCTCTTGGCTTAGAGTAGAAACAAGTGATTCTTTTATCAAAGTGCTTTTTATTCTTGCGAGGTCAGTAGTCGCAGTAGTTTTTGTCCTAGTCGTTTCTCCATTCTTTTTTGTGTTCTCAAAGTTTTATTCAGACTTTAATTTTTGTCATTCACATAGACATTGGATTTTATGTTTTTATCGAATAGCAACAGCCCCTGTTATTGTGGAGGAAGGTCCAAACAGGCAATTGACAGGTGGTATACTACATGGGTATAGGAGGTAGGCTGTGCTTAAATTGACTGGTGATGAGATAACTTTTATCTTTTGTCTAGTGAGACATCTCTCTAAGATTGATAACTGTTTAAGAATGACGATGTTAGCAATCAATAGTTTGGAGAAATTCTGTATAATTAAGTGCCTGGAAGATGCCCATGCCCTGCTTTCTCTCATATATCTTATTTGAATCTGGTGGGTCTTCACATCTTGTGTCGGATGATCTCATTTAGCTGCATGTAAAATATAATAGGTTCTTGCTTGTTTTATGTTCATTATTCTTGCAATGCACTCGTAGTAGTTTATCTCTTATATGTTTTTTTATCAGCACTTTTGGCTAGTTGTTAGTAAAGTTGTGTAGCATCAATCTATATCTTACTTACAATGTGATCCTCCAATTTGAGTGATTCACGTCCACCACAATTTTGCAGGCATTGATGAGTTTAAGTCACGAAACTTGTTATTTGTTTTGTAGTTTAAATCACCACAAGTTCTGGTTCTAGTTTTGAACAGAAATAGAAAGCTATTTTGGTTCCAGATTTTTAATTGGATCCCTAATGTTCTTTTTTATTCCTGCAAATCACCTTCTTTTTATTCCTGCAAATCATCTGGTATTTCTTTGTAAATTAGTGCATTAAAACAGGGAACTCATTCAAAATTAGGGTGCATAAAATAGGAACAACTTTTGACTGAAACAGGGGCTTATTGGGATGCATTCAATATGTGTTTGAGTTAATTTTTTCATTCTTCTTATTGTGAAATCTGATTTGCCAACTTTATATAGTGTTCCTTTTACTAGTTCGCTCATGATTTCAAATTGATTGTTTCTTTGACCCTGAAAGGGCTGGATCTTCTAAGAGGCTGTCATATTTTTTGGAGAATTATTTGATGTGATTGGCTTCACTATTCAAACTTGATTGGCTTCACTGTACAAACTTGAAAGTTCATCTGTTCTCACTTATTGACTCGGTTAAACTGGAAAAGAACTTAGTCAGTTTGTTTTAATATTTTCTAACTGAAATGTAGAATATCGAAATTGTCTTAAAACTAAAGTTAGTTGCACTGCTTTGCTACGAATTATTCTGACAGAACATCCAATCAACAGCAGGCTTTTAATTACTGTTTTCTCAAGATTATTGATATCGATTCCCATTTGTAAATATGTCACTATGTATTTGGTTTATTACTTGATCAATATGAACTTTATTGATTTGTTTGTGGCAACACGCATCTTTCCGTGTGTAATGTGCTTTTCAATTTTAATTTCCTTTCAAATTTTGACTGCGTCAGAGCTGTGTCCAACACATACTACACCCATGTCCCATGCATGGTACTGGACACCTAAGTTCTCCGAGGGTGTCTTAATTTGATTTTTCTCTTGGTTTTTCAATTGCTTTATTGAATTTGAATTAAATTTTCATCTTTTATTCTTGATATAGGGCTTAATGATTAAAAGCGCTTGGCCATAATTCTACTGTTATTAAGTTTTCCATTTATGTTTGAATCAGGCAAATCTCGCACAACTCAGTACTAATGTTGCTGAACAGGTATATCTGATTCCAGACATCACGAACTTTGCTTGTCATTGTTTGCTAACGAAAATTGTTGTGAAATAGAACACCAGTTGCAACTCAAGAATGATGAAGTTCCTTATAAATAGAATTTGTCACTCAATTAATTTATTCATTGAAGTTTGGTTTATGTATAATCGGTCACACACACGGTGGAAATATATTCAAGCAGTAGTGAATAAGGTGGTGAAAATCGACACAAGATTTAAATGGTTTGGTTTCATGTATTTACATCCAAGGCATCTAGCAGCAGAGAACAAAACTTAATTAAATTAAACATTAAATGCTTCCCTCGATCGCATGCCTAGAGCTTACAGGAGGAGAAATCACAATGATAACATATCTTGGAAAATTTGAATGGTCCAACCAATTAAGCCTTTTAGAAGTGTAAATCCACCTAAAATAATTACTGAAAGACACGAAAACAGTGAACTACCTCAGACAAGTATCGATTTTTCGTCGTCAGCAGATTCGAAAGTTAGGGTTAGGGTGTAGGAATGTGGCCGGATATGGTCAGTCGATGAAGGTGAGGGGGTAGTTTCGGCTTTTTGTAAATTTGTTGATTCTTTTGTTGTTGTGAGGGATGTTTTCTTTGAAAATAGAGGCTTTTGTGCATTTGTTAAGGATTTTTATGGTGACACTCAGTTTTGTGCAGTTATGTTAAAGACGATTAACTGCTTCTTATAAAAGTAAATAGGGGGGCTGGACAGAGCCTCAGCAAGGAAATTTTTTGAAATTTTTAATTTTTTTTTTTAATAAATAAATATGTTTTGTCCATCTTTAATGTATTGAGTCAATGTATGATAGATTGTATGCTCCTTCTCAGTCAAATACCGCATTGATTGATAACTCACTCTGCTTGCTCCTTCGAATTGAAGAAGGGGAATTGAAAATTAGAAGGGAACTGTGGAAGAACATAGAGAAAAGAAGGGAGAGAAATCCAGAATCATTCTACTACCTGTAATGTCTGTAATGTTATTGTATCACATTTAGAACAATCCTGCACACCTAATGACTAAAGCAATTGCTTCTTTACTTCTTCTTAACAATTTGTTAAGAAAAAAAATTATTTTTAGAGGTTGCAAACACTACCTAAACAAGCCTGCAGATTAGAAGTATGCTTTTTCTCACTTTTTGCATTCTATATTGTGCCTGAGTTTATTATTTGGAATGTGAATTCAAAATGCTTTTTTAACTTTTGATTGATTATGAGAAAAAGAAAGTGCTCTTTTTTTTTATTAGTTCAAAAGGTAAATGTTACATGCTTTTATGGTAGTATAGAGTTACATTTATGGTACTTCTGTTTTCTCAGAGGGACAGCAGTGACAATGAAGAACATGTTGGAAAGTCAGTTTCCTGGAATGGACGTTGTTCTTGCCAATCACCCGCCTCCTCTACCGAAACGGTTGTTGAGCAAAGTTGTACCAGTCGTTCAATTTGGTGCAATTGGAATTATAGTGGCTGGAGAGCATATATTCCCTCGTCTTGGATTTGCTGCACCCCCTCAATGGCACTACTCCATGCGAGCAAATAGATTTGGAAGTATGGCAAGCATTTGGCTACTTGGAAACTTCCTTCAATCCTTCCTGCAGAGTTCAGGGGCTTTTGAAGTGTATTGTAATGGTGAACTGGTACTATTCCTCTCCCTTGTTATATATATACCTGTGTCAACCTTTTGCTTTCAACTTCATTTTCTTGCTGCTTGTGTAGCTTTGCATGTTGTTGCATCTGATGCTTGAGTTAAAATTAACGTATGGAGGTTTTTTCAAGAACACATATTTGAATCACTGAAAGGTTCAAATGTGCTTTACCGCGCATGCTTTGCATATGACAGGTGAATTAAGATTAAGAGTATGGATCATCTTCTCTACAAATATGCTTGATATCAGTTTGTGACTAAAGGGTCAAGTGTGTTCTTACCAAAAAATTAACATTTAAGATGTTGGTTCTATTAAATGTTACCGGTGTTAATGTTGGCAGATATATGTTCTGTTCCAATCTCTTCGTGCAATGGACTAAGATAATACAAGTGATTTATTTAAGCTTAAAAAATAGATTGTTGCATTCCAATGTCTTCGTGCACTGAACTATCATCTTTCAGGTGATTCTCTTAGCTTAGAGTAGAAACAAGCGATTCTTTTAAAAGCGAGCTGTTGTTTGAGCGCTGTTTCTGTAGCATTTCTTCATCGATTTCTGTCATTTTCGGATACTTAAAGGCTGTATTCAAATCTCAATACAAAGTTGAACCAGCCCCTATTCCTCTAGCTCTTTCCAGTAACTTTTAGCCGAGATTTTATGGGGAGAAGCTGTTGTTCGGTTTCCATCTTACTTTTGGCTTTGAGTTGGGATGATTTTAAGATCCATTCAAGCCTTTAATTCGAGTTTCATGTGGGTTTTCTTGAGGTACAGGCGCACAACAGGCTTCCCGAAAATGGATTTTGAACCACTTCGATTTAATTTGTTTTCGTTACATTTATCACACATAATGAATTTGGAAAAGACTCTGGTTCCCAATGTCAAATTCTTGGAAAGCTATGGTATTCCAATGAAGCAGATTGATGATCATATCTACTTTTTTCCGAGATTTCTTTTACATAAACTGAAAGTTTTAATGAAATGTGTTGATAAGGTTGATGAAATGGGAGTTAGTAGGAGCTCTAAAAGTTTATTTATGCTGTTAGGATTATGCGTTCATTCTGCGTTTATTTATATATGTGGAATGCTGTATTTTTTGTTTTGTTTTTTATTTTCCTGCTAAAATAGTTTTTCTTTTCACAGAACATTCTTGGGGTTATCTATTCCTTCTGTATGTGGTTGTTCAAGTATCCCGGGTTGTTTTAGTTAGAGTAGTGTTTCCATTTATGCAATATTTTGGTATGGTCTTGACTGGAAGGAAGCTATTATTCTTGTGTGGGCTGGTTTGCGAGGAGCCGTAGTATTTTCGATTTCGCTCTCTGTTAAAGTGAGTTAATATAGCATCTTTTAGATGATATTTTAGTTCTATCTAATTCATACGTTGGCATCTCTGTGTATGATATTGGATATTCATTTTTATATTACTATATGAGTGGTAGTATTCATACTAGATCATTGAAGTATAATTTTTTTAATGTGAAAAGAGTGTTGACAGAAATAAACCAAGTCACTACAAGAAATTTGGGATTCAATAACTCCCAATGGACAACGATTTTTCGAAAAACCATTGTCTTTTTTTCATTTAACAACGGTTTTATTGAAAACCGTTGTTCTCCAATTTTTGTTGGAAAACCGTGGTAGTTAATACATTATTTGATTTGATGGATAGATTATAATTTATTTGATTTAATTGATGTAAAATTATTAATTAATAAATAGATAAATAATATGACAAAAATAAGGCGAAATTGATTGTGATAAGTTATGCATAAATTAATAATACATCAAACTAAACAATGCCTATATGTTTAATACGAGACATGCATGTTAGGGCTCGAATTTTTGCAGTTCAAGTGAGTTAGCTATTAATAGCGAGTCTATCGGCAGTGACAGGTGGAACGGTAGAGTTAAGTGGAAATAATGCTCAGAAAATTCTAAGTGTGGCAGTTTGGAGCTCATAGAAAATTATGGTTTCAGCGAATGAATCCATAGGTGTACCTTGAGATCATACTTGGAGGCGAGAACCGACTATAGGAGTGTGAGGATGAAGGCGGCGGCGAGAGGAGACATCGACGATCAAACTGCAGCCCAATTGGATTGTGATTCCACCAGAATTAAAGAAGAATACGTTGTCTCGCCCAAATTGAATAGGATTCGATGAGAATTAAAGAAAAATCAAAGAAGATTCACGATTTGTTCGCGTAGAGAAACTGGAGGAATGTGAGAATTGAAGAATATCGGTGATTTGGCTGAGATCCAAATTATAACCAAATGGGTAATTTAATTGGGTTGGGTGGCCCGTTTCACGAACATGGGTGCGTGACATATTCATATAAATAAATATATTGTTATAAATCACGAAAAAAATAAGAGAGATGAGTAAGAGACAATTTATGAGATGAGAGAGAATGCATATGAGTAAATTATTGAACTAAATATTCCTATTTATATGAAAAGATTACAAGATACAAATATTTACAAATATTATCTTGACATATTTATCTTGATAACAAATCTTTCAAATCTATCTAGATAAAGATAATCATCTATAATAACAATATATTTATAACAAGATACAAATCTTTACAAAAATTTCTTTTCTTTTTATTTGTTTGTAGAGTCCAAATATATTCTATTTTGTAAAGGGATTTTTTCAGTTCCTTTCGTTTCCTTTGGTTGTTCAGAATGAGTGAGAACGGGGAGGTGGACAAGATCAGCCAGTTGCCAGACGATGCTCTTGTGGCCATAATCTCTCGATTAACATGGCGAGAAGCTATCGCCACCAGCATCCTATCGACTCGTTGGCGCCACCTCTATACTTACATCACTCGGCTCTCCTACTCCACTCTACATCCCTCCGAACGATCAAAAGACAAATATTTTCAACAATTACAGGAAAAGGAATTTTCCAAGCACATGAATGAGACTTATGATTTCTTTGCTTCAAATAAAGACCCTCTGTTTTTGGAAGAATTCAAGTTGCATATACCCTGTCTGAAGGGAGGAAATATTAAGAGGTTGCTTCCATTAGTGCTGGAAAAAGAAGTAGAAAGCATCGACATACGCATAATTTATCACAACAAAGCTATGCCTGGCTATTACACTTTTCCCCGTAAGACTTTGATTAATAGAAAAGGTGGCGACTTAGGGTTGTTTCCAGGCCTCAAGTCACTCAGAAAATTGTCCCTACGCTCTCTTCATGTAGATGATCGAGATGTCGAGCTTTTCGTTTCGAATTGTGCTGTTCTGGAACACTTGTCCATTGTGGGTTCTTACAGGTTAGAAAAGGTGTCGTTGGTTGGACATTCCAAGTTGAAGTGCTTGGAGATTTCTTCTTCTAGGAATTTGGTGTCGATTGAGGTTCATGACATGATCAACCTTGTTTCTTTGACATGCTATAAAATACAACATAGGTATTCACACCCCGAGTATTCAATTTTCCTCCACAATGTCCCAAAGCTTGTTGAGTTCAATGCTTCCGATCAACGTCACGTACTTGGCCACATCTTACCCGGAATTGCGTCTCCCGTTCTTGATCAACTGCTGCACATTAATGTTGTCTCAACAGAAATCTCTGTAAGTGGTACTATAATCAATATAGTATCAGTGTTACTTTTTATTTTTATTGATGATGTTTCTTCCATTGGCAGAATCATTGTATATTGCCACCCCTACCGGTATTAAATAATCTAAAGCATCTCAAGCTTCAAGTTAATTGTATGGATGGTAGCAGGGCTTTTCTTCATGATTTTCCTCGGTATTGGCGATGTCCTAGCTTGCAGAAACTTGAGATAAAGGTAAGTTTGGTTTTATATATATGTAGATGACTTGCAAAATCTTGATGTATGTCTTTTAATTTGCAGCTTCTGTGGATGAGTTTTGAAGTTTATGATGATGGATATCATGCACTTTTAAAAGATTTACATGAAACGGGAATGTCGACGATTAAACCACGTAGCCATCTCAAAGAGGTGACTCTCTCAGGATGCATAGGGTCTCCAGTTGATTTAAGCTTATTATTTATTATCATCAAGCAAGCCGTTGCACTAGAAACACTCATTGTCGAACCTTGTCAACAAACTCCGGAAATCCGACAGAGGGCTGCGGCTCTTGCACGAGAGTATCTCAAGCAAATTACACCGGTCTCGACTAATCTAATCATTATGTAGCTCATAAGATATCTATACGTTATTTAATTATTTATAAGATGTTGAATATTTGGAATTGTTTCTGCATTGTTACGAGGGCAAACGGAAAGTTACAAAGGTATGCATGCAGCTTGAGGTAATAAGTTGATGGGACAGATCAGCTTTAATGCACCATTTTGAAGTTATCCTGGTTTTGGTTTCTAACATTGAGAATATGTGTCATTCACTTATTTAAGGGAATCCACTTATTTAAGGGCATCCACAATAGTAAAAAGCTCGGGAGAGTTTTTTCGTGTTTTTCACTCCGTCGTATCAACGACATCTCAATTTATATAAATAGTTTCTTTTATAAATATTTAATAATTTTATTTTATAACAAATGAATATAATTTTAATTCAATTTCAAAATTTTTGTAATGTTAAATACATATTTTTATTTTTAAAAAACAACTACAAATTTATTTTTTACATTTAATTATTACAAATAATTCATATTATTCAAAATATGATAGTGAAAATATTCAACATTAATAATTATAATAATTAAAAATTTAGATTACATAATATATCAATAGATACCACGACATGTGAAAATTAAATAAATATTGAAAATAACCAAAACATACATAATATATGTTTGTTTTATTGGTCTCCCAACCTTCTTCCTCCATGATTACTTTCGATGTCATTTTTTCCTGATTATCATCCACAAAAATGAATTTTGATAACCGCTTCCGAGGGGGTAAGCAATGGCCTAGTATAATAAAACCAAAATAAAAATAACATTCACTATACTGATATGATATATGGATGCAATGCATGATCAGGTACGTATATCCACTTGCACGGGAAATCAGAATAACGATAGGTGAAAAATCGGTAAATGCAACACATAACATCTCAAGCAACAGGCTAGGCTCGGCCACACTACCGTAGCGACCTCTCATTCTCCAGTCTACTACCGTGTGCTGGTCAGCTCGCCATGGACTACATATATACTGCGCCTTATCGGCCTACAACATCTATCAGGCTAGTCGCAACACCGTACCATCCCGACAATCGTCTCGATCATACACACAAATACGGTCATCAATAGGATCAAGGATCAAAATGTAATGAAATACCGTGTCATACATCGATGCTACATATATACGAAAAATGAGTTATTTGCACCAAGCACCCCTGTGAAATATTGAAAATGCACACTTCTCCCCTGTGAAATTTTAATAGGCATCTTAAACCCTAACCTTTTAAAAAATTAGCACACTCGCCTCCCCAGATGAGTGATTGTTGCGCACGCGCCCCTTATGCGACTGAGCAAAGATTTTGATATTTTTTTGCACCAAATACCCCTGTGAAATATTTAAAATGCATATTTGACCTATGTGAAAATAATTTTTAAATCTATTCAACCCATAATACATAATTTTTATTAAAATCTAATTATAAAATATTTAGCAAACACTTTTCGTTTTATTAATTTTATTTTTAATTTTTAATTTATTATGATTATATAATTATTTTCTAAAAAATATTATTATTTTATCTTGTTATCATTATTTTATTAAACTTTCTTCTTGTTTTCAACTTCTCAATTAAAAATGCATTCATAAACGAGATTTAAATACGTAAAAGTACCAAAATATTAAATCAAAATGATAATTTCATGCATATTACTTTTCAATTTAGGATTATAGATTTTTGAACCAAAATCTAAATTTTTTAAATGAATTGCAGAATTTGCATTAAATAATAATACACAATATTTATTAAGATCTAATTATAAAATATTTTTCAAACATTTTTAATTTTATTTATTTTTAGTTTTTATTTTAAATTTATAATTTATAATTAATTTATTTCTAAAAAAATTATTACTTTATCTCGTTATCATTATTTTATCAAATCATTTTGTGTTTTCAACTTCTCCATTAAACATGATTCATAAATAAGGATTTAAATATCTAAAAATACCAAAATATTGAACCAAATGATAAGTTCATGAATGATACTTTTCAATTTAGAATTATATAAGCATGTTATTTTTTTATTATTTATTACAAATTGTGCAATGCATATTCTTGAAAAATTTAAATTTTGGTTCAATAATATATAGTACTAAATCGAAAAAGTAATATGTTTGAACTTATCGGTTTAGTTCAATATTTTGGTACTTGAAATTATTTAAATACTTGTTTATGAATGCATGTTTAATGGAAAAGTTGGAAATAAGAAGAAAGTTTAATAAAATAATGATAACAAGATAAAATAATACTATTTTTTAGAAAATAATTATATAATCAAAATAAATTTAAAATTAAAATTAGAATTAATAAAATGAAAAGTGTTTGCTAAATATTTTATAATTAGATTTTAATAAAAATTGTGTATTATGGGTTGAATAGATTTAAAAATTATTTTCACAGGGGTCAAATATGCATTTTTAATATTTCACAGGGGTATTTGGTGCAAAAAAATATCAAAATCTTTGCTCAGTCGCATGAGGGGCGCGTGCGCAACAATCACTCATCTGAAGGGGCGAGTGTGCTAATTTTTTAAAAGGTTAGGGTTTAAGATGCCTATTAAAATTTCACAAGAGAGAAGTATGCATTTTCAATATTTCACAGGGATGTTGGGTGCAAATAACTCTACGAAAAATATGTATGTGTAAAATAGATTTTATTTTAATGCATCAATGTTTATGAAATGCCACAAATAAATCACATAGACAAATAAATGTTACATAAACTATATGTTCAACACATCTCAAACTTTTTGGATACCTACTGTAGGTTATTAGATAATAATCTACTTTTTTTACTAATTAATCACTGCAAAATATTTAAATCAACTCTGCGAACCCACGATCACACTACAAGATTTACACATACTTGTTATTGGTTTGAATTAAATACGTTCATGTTCATTTTATATAAATCAAATTCAATAATCTCATGTGAGAATTTGAGCCACTTTTCCATAGCCTTAGATTTGAACAATATATACCTTATAGCCGTTTTAGTATTTCAAATGGAGTCCTAAGCATGGTTTAACTTACTAACATACCAAAACCTGAAACAGTTCATGAACTCCAAACCATGGGCTATATTTAGGTTCAATAGCTCGCATATTTTGATTAGGCTACATTTCTCGAACTTTGGGCAAGACTAAATCATTTAAATTAAACAAAGTATTAAAATACATGCTATCGCATAAGTATATATACCTATTTTCAAGTGTTTTTAATTTCAATATTTTTCAAAAAAGGAAATGGAATACATTTCGCAAATATTTTTTAAGGAAGAATTTAAGTAATTTCAGTACACATGAAAATAGTTTCAGCTATCAATTTAACCAATATCAAGCTAGGTGGCTTTTGTTAAACTTCCAAATAAGATTCATGCTTTTAGCTGCAAGGAAATGATATGCTTCGACAATACTTTATGTTTCAAGAAATATGAGTGTTTATCATCTTCGAACGCCCTTTATAAACTGAATAATTTATTAATTATTATTTTGTAAAAATGGCCTATGTTTGGGTCTATTTATATATTAATCTAGACTATTTCCAAATCAATTATCTAATTTCTTTAGAACCTATTAGTGTGTGTACGTACGTGTGTATATTATACATACATGTGTATGTTTTCGGCACACACACACGTGTGGAATTAATCATATAGTTTTTCCAAATCTCAACAAATTCTCTAGTCCAAAGCTCCAAATCTCCGGTACACCCATAAAAATAAACTTTTAAATATGCCTTCAAAATATTATCAATCAAGATCAACTTTTGAGTTTTAACGAATAGGAAAAATAAGATGGAATAAATTAAGAAAACAAATATGTACCTTTGTCGGAGACACCAAGGTGAAGCAGCAGAAGTTGATTTACTTTATTCTTATAATTTTTATTAATTAGATTTTAATTTAATTTTTCAGTTCACAATTTCTCTTGTCCTCTCCCCTTCATATATAGATGTCCCGCTTCTAGTATTTTGCCCCATGGTGAGGTCATTCGGCCAGGGCCATCATGAGCTTTATAATGATTGAAGACAAGTGGAATTTACTAAGTTTAGTAAACTCCTATGTGAAATTCTTCTTTTTGTTTTGACATCATGTGCATTCATGCATGCATTAATTTCATTCATGTGAGGATTATTGGAAAATTTTAATTTCTCTTAAAGAATTGAAATCAAGCAATGCAAAGTTCGGAAAAGAAATAAAAGGATGAGACACTCAAATGGAAAAGTAAAAATAAAATAAAATAAAAAGTCTTAGGTGCACGGGCGTTGGAAATTGCGCCCCTGCACTTGTCATGCTGCCTGGGCATGTGCCCATGCAAGCAAGTGTGGCACAGGGGCGCAATATATTGTGCCACTGCACTAAAGCTTCTGCCTTGGAATTTTTCAGGGTGTCTGGAGTGGTGCAAGGGCGCAACCTATGCTTCTGGCCACACGAAAAAGTGCATCTTTTTATTGAATTTTCTAATGATTTTGACTTCTTTTTGCGATTTTGTCAGTTATTTTTTAGCCAAAAGACATAACACATGATTGAAAATTGTGTCTTTACACAAAAAAAACATAAATACGAGAATCAAACATCATTTTAATTAATTAAATTCTCAGATTTTCAAATACATTCTGCATATTCTTCTTCTTTTTACAAAAAAAAATTCATATCATTTCTGGTTATAAAACTTGTGATATATAGTGTTATATTCACAAGTAGAAGTTGTTGTATCTTGGGAGAAGATTTCCAAACACCGTAAGCACTAAAAGCGGGGAAAAATCTTCTTAAGAAAATCGTGTTCAATACGAGCCTCAACTGTTGAATTCTTTTTCTGTTTTCTTCTGCCATATTCAAGTTTTTCTAACAAATATACTAACAATTAAAATATTATGTAAATTTTTTATTAATCATCTCAGCTTTATTTTTGAAAAAGAAAAGAAAAAAATAAAATAAAATAGGATTTTGGATGATTTATAATATAAAGAGTATAGTACTCTTCATATTCTTCACATGTTGAATAATCTCAAATAGGATTTGAATGAATATAGGAAATATATACATAATGTACATTAATTAAAGAAGAGTAATATATGTTGTTTCATTTTGAGAAATAATTCAGCTTTAATATATGTATATTATTATTATTTTTGGAAAAAAAAAAGCGAAAAAATAGAATTTCGGAAGATTTATCATGTGAAGAATATAGTACTCTCCAGATTGTTCACATGTTGAACAATCCCCAAATAGGATTTTCATGAATACGGGGAATATGTACATAATGTATTATTGGTGTTATATAATTATATATGATCAATTATGGGGAACATCCAGTTTCGTTCCTTTTGTTTATGGTTTTTCCCGATTCATTCCCTTTTCTTTTTCCCTTTTATTTTGTGATATCAAAATAGTCATAGATGGTTTTGAACCTTTTCAAAAAATAGTTTAGAATGTGGGTATCATAGGTGGGTTGATAATCCTCAAATTCGTCGAATAAATGACTCAATTTCACCTATAAAAAAATCTAATTTCATAGAAATCAACCCTATTTCTTCTAAAATCAACAAAGCTCCAATTTCATGTTCAAACTTTTTCTTAATAGAGGTTGATCATAAAGTTTGGATCAAATAATCGAGCTTGAATTCAAAATAGTTGAGCCAAACTCGATAAATTTATTTATTTCACAAGTTTTGTTCTATATTCAAGTTTTCTATCAAACATAAAAAAATTTCTCAAGTTCCAACTTTTATATATAATAACACATAATATTAAAATATTATATCATAGACCCGCAATTCAAACTCATGCTAGTACATAATTTTTTGAGCAAATATTATATAATTTGGTGTTAATAAATACTTTTGAGTGTTTCATTTTATTTTTTTTAATGGATGAAAGCAGTGTTTCATTTTAATTGATAATCTATACTATATTATAATATTTTTGTATCCTTTAAATATTTGTTTGGTAACATCATTCTAATATTACATTTATACTCTCAAATATTTAAAATAAAATAAATAGATATATAGAGGCGTAAATTTATATATTATGTTTGTTTGGATGCTATATTAGTTGATAATTGATGTACACATCTCTGAAAAAAATAATTTGGCGAAATATGTGCGACACACACACACATCCCGCTACTTTACAGTTCATGATTCAGACGTTGGAGTTGACCATACTTGGCCGTGGAACTATCAGCAATGTGAGGACAAACGGAAGAAGGTCGAGGAATTTCTGCTGATACTCCTCAACGGACATTGCTCCTTGATTCAGATTGATCATCTCCAATGTTTTCGCCAAGAAAAATGTTCCTTTCATCCGGTCTGCCGAGTGCGAAGAGAGTTTTCGCGAGTTGCGACGACGTTTGACGACAGCGCTTGTGTAACAACCAAAAAATCCATAATCAATTCATGATATATTAAATGAATTTTAAATGACAATAATTTGCAAATTACGTTAGTCAGGTAAACCACACTAGACATGACATGTGAAATGCTAGTTCAAGAAGATGTTGATAGAAAGAATTGAATTTTTGAATTCTGGTCAAGTGTTCACCTATTCTAGTATCCAGTACTTGTCTCAATTATTAGATTTTCTTTAACAATTAGGTTACCACATATAACAATACAAATTAATGCTCAAATTATTTGGAATTTCATATGGGATCGGAGTATTACATTTTTTATTTAAGAACGAACGTTAAACTCTTTACAAAAAAAATATAGTTGTTGGTAATGATACAACTTAATTTTTTTAATTCATACAACATGCCAAAAGTTGTGATTCGATTATTCTATCTAGCAGAGATAATTATTGGACACCAAAAATTTCCAATATGTTATTTTTTTATTAATTATAATAAATAAATCAGGATTTATAACGTGACATAAATGATGGTATTTATGTTGTATTTATGTTTTTATTGATGAATCATGCAAATGTTACTTTATTTTATATTATTTTTGTTGATTGTTACGCGTGAATGGATATAAAGACACGTTGATTTAAAGATCCCGCAACAAATTGTTATTAAAATGTTATCTAAATTTCTGATTAATCATCTTAGCTTTATTTTTGAAAAAGAAAATAAAAGAAAATAAAATAGGATTTTAGATGATTTATAATGTGAAGAGTATAGTATTTTTCAGATTTTTCACATGTTGAATAATCTCAAATAGGATTTGAATGAATATAAGAAATATATACATAGACACCGTTTGGTTTGAGGTATGATAAAAGTAATATATAGATAAGTAATATAATGTAATAAAAAATAAATAAGAAATGATAGTTAAAATAGTATTGGATTTGATTGATAGATTATGGTTTATTTGAATTGATTGATTAAATTTTATATAAAAATATTAAATGACTATTTTGTCCTTTTAATAATAAATAAAATAAAAATTATATTATTTATAAGGGGTAATATAGTAATTTGAGTTCAATAATTTGATTGATGTGAGATAAATAATTAATGATTTGATTGATGTAAAATAAATAGTTAATATATGGATAAATAATATGATGAGAAGAACGTGGGATTAGATGAGATGAGTTATACGTATATTAATAATATAGTGAACAGAACGGTGTCATAATGTAAATTAATTAAAGAAGAGTTATATATGTTGTTTCATTTTGAGAAATAATTCAGCTTTAATATATGTATATTATTATTAGATTTTGAAAAAAAAAAAGCGAAAAGAAAATAGGATTTTGGATTATTTATCATGTGAAGAATATAGTACTCTCCAGATTATTCACATGTTGAACAATCCCCAAATAGGATTTTCATGAATACGGGGAATATGCACATAATGTATTATTGGTGTTATATAATTATCTATGATCAATTATGGGGAACATCCAGTTTCGTTCCTTTTGTTTATGGTTTTTCCCGATTCATTCCCTTTTCTTTTTCCCTTTTATTTTGTGATATCAAAATAGCCATAGATGTTTTGAACCTTTTCAAAAAACAGTTTGGAATGTGGGTATCATAGGTGGGTTGATAATCCTCAAATTCGTCGAATAAATGACTCAATTTCACCTAAAAAAAAAAATCTAATTTCATAAAAATCAACCCTATTTCTTCTAAAATCAACAAAGCTCGCTCCAATTTCATGTTCAAACTTTTTCTTAATAGAGGTTGATCATAAAGTTTGGATCAAATAAATCGAGCTTGAATTCAAAATAGTTAAGCCAAACTCGATAAATTTATTTATTTCACAAGTTTTGTTCTATATTCAAGTTTTCTATCAAACATAAAAAAATTTCTCAAGGTCCAACTTTTATATATAATAACACATAATATTAAAAATATTATATCATTGACCCGCAATTCAAACTCATGCTAGTATATAATTTTTTGAGCAAATATTATATAATTTGGTGTTAATAAATGGGCAAATTATTTTAAACTCCCCACCACCAAACTTCTCTTTAACTTAACTCTCTACCCACCCATTTCTTTACTTTCACTCCCCAGTGGTCCCCCTTTTTGAATTAAAATTTAATTAAAACTAATCCTTTGTACGTGGCTTTTTTATACCTATCAAACCAGTCCCGACCATGCAAGACTATCAGTTACGCAAGGTTTCCAGCCGATACACTCCAGATTAGGGTCCAACATGCTTCCGTAAGATGAATTGAATTTAAATACCTCTTTGACCATAATGTCGTCGGGTCATACCTGCCGAGTTTTACGAAGTGTTCCTCACACTCCAACCACGCAGTCGCAATAGATGGTTTCTGCACAAGCTTCTTCAACGACACCCAGCACAGCCTTAATTCGTTTTCTACCTTAAGACGTATGGTATATATATTTAATTATAAATATGAGCACGAAAGAACGAGAGATTTAGGAAATTTATTCAGACATAATATTATTACATAAATCAACTCCTTTGAAGAGGAGAAGACAACTTGTTTAGCTACTCATAGTAGTCTTGTTCTTGAAATACATGAAATAAAACTTAGTACAATAGAAAGAGAAATATTACAACAATTTATTTGTAAAAAATCTGAAGGGAATGATCGATGTCTTCAGCTTCCTCAAATATGCCTGTATTTATAGCTGTAGTTCCACTCGTTTCACCGAACTTCAGGGAATCTCACAGTTGTCTTGTATTTCTTTATGTCATTATTGATGGCAGGGGCGGAGCCAGGATCACGCAAGAGGAGGGCCAACGAAGAATAACTGAAAGCGTAAACATTATAAATCTAAACAATTAAATAAGTTTCGAGTGAGTTCTAATATAAGAAAGTTGTCGAACATGATCAAAATGCTCAAATTGAATTTTTAATTGCAGCATCTCATGTTCTGCAAAGTTTTTTGGATAAAACTTAGTAGATAAAACAAGATTCATTGCATTCAATTTTCTGCTAGTTTATTTAACACTATCTATTCTATCTATGTCAATTAAATTACATTATGATTCATGAATATAGTAACATCATTTGTATCCTTTAAATATTCCTCTGGTAACATCATTCTAATATTATATTTATACTCTCAAATATTTAAAAGAAAATAAATAAATAAATATATATATAGAGGCGTAAATTTATATATTATTATGTGTGTTTGGATGCTATATTAGTTGATAATTGATGTACACATCTCTGAAAAAAAAAAATTTGGCGAAATATGTGCGACACACAGGGACGGGTCTAGGAATTAGATTTAGGGTGGGCTAGAACTTAATTAATATATAAATAAATTATATATTATTATGAAAAATGTAGAATTTATATATGTACTGTAGGTATGCGCGCGCGCACACATACACACACACACACACACACACATATATATATATATATAGTTTTGTTATGTTGGTCACCAACCATGCCCAACTCTGTGCCCACCATGTAAAATAGGTGAGTTGACCCGTACAATAGGTAAGTTGACTTGCACATGGTGGGTACAGAGTTGGGCATGATTGATGGACAACATAACAAAACTCATATATATATATATATATTATGTTGTTAAACATAATGTTTTATGCTTCGATACATAACATTCATCTACAATAGAATTCACATCTATATTCTAAACTGAACCTCGTTGAATATAGGATGTCAAATAATCACAATGACCTATAATATATTATTTTTATGATTTATACTTGTGAAAGAAACGCGATAATAAATTTTGTTTCTTAAAAATTCATCACATTACTATATTTCTAAATCCAAAATTTTGTGACATCAGAAAAACAAGAAAAAAATTAAAAGCTTAATTAGTGAATAATGATAGACTCACTAGATGAAAAAAATAAAATTTATTGTATATAAAATAAAATTTACCAAACAGGCCATACATTACCATAAAATAACAATTAAAAATTATATTGTCATGTTAATGGTCGATGATTTGTCCCATGTAAATATTAATATTAAAAATATAAAATCCATTGTTTTTTTAAAAAAAATCAACTGTCCTCTTTTAAAATTATATGCAATCATCAATGTTGAAGGATTGGGATTTGGTTTTGAAGGCTAAAATAAAGACTTTGGGCTAATGAATAACTTAAATTATGGTTAACTAAAACTGGGCTGGGCTATAGCCCATGACAGCCCTAATTAAGATCCGTATCTGGCGACACACACACACTCCCGTTCATTCAGCATCAATCTTAAAACCAGAACACAAACCGTCGATTAAGTTCAATCAAGCGGCTTAAATCGTCTCATTTCTCAAACCAAGGATTCCAATCTGCACCGTGCATTCACAATTTCAATCCAACGGCAGCAGAGCATCTTTCACCTATAAATACAGAACCTGCTCCAGTCTTCTTCCTTCCCAAGCAAAACCTCATTTCGAAAATTGCAGGCGCCTCAATTCAATTCATCAATGGTTGATCTGTCTATATATTTATATATAATATAATATATAATACATAATATTGCATGCATGATATTTTCTTAATTATTATTAATTAGTAGTAAATATTGTGTTGCAGGCGGACGAAGACACTTCCTCAACTCACCATGAGTGGATAACTGAAATCATCAAGTTAGAAGCAAAGAATACCATTCTGGAAAATGAAATAATCAAAAAAGAGCAGGATGTTGCCACTTTGGTGGCGAGGGAAGAAAATGAAAATGTGATTGAAGTCACGCAGCGTGACGATGTTTTGTCCGTGCGTGTCTTCTTTCAGAAGAGTCCCAATTGGCAAGGAACGTTGAGAATTATGACTCAGAATCGTACTCAAGCCGATCGCTATCGGGCTGAACTCCAAGCTATTATCGCGGCTAATGGCATGCAAGGTCAAGTGATAATTGAACCGGAAATCCCTGCAATCTAAAAACAAGGTCTAATCCTTTGGATTAGATGAATCTATGTTTTTAATTTATTTTAATTAATGTTTTTATTTTGCGGGATTGGTTATGGGAATACAGTAAGCATCGGCTTTTGTTCTTCGTGCTCCTATAGGTTTTTTTTTTTCCCCTTTTCTTATCATGGTGATTTATTTAAGCTTAAAAAATAGATAGTTGCATTCCAAAGTCATTGACGCATATTATATATACAAAACTCTCACATATCTAATATCCTAAACAGAATTCTGCACATTACGCGTGCATTGCGCGATACTAATAATTCGCTTATGATATTATTGGAATATCTGAATAAAATAAATTTTGGAGTAGGATCCGAAGCATGTCCTTCATTCCAACATTTATTTTTCTTAAACTTTAATTACCAAAATTTATAGATCGACTCATAATCAACGAATTATCAACAAGTGATAAAGGAGATAATTTTGAAAATTGGTTGAAAGAATAAATTGACATCCCATTCCCATGTACCGATTGATTATATATATATTTTTAGTAAATAATAAACAAAATAAAGAATCACTGTAAATAACTAATCAATTAAGTAGCTTGAAGAATTTATAATAGGCATAAAAAAAATATATTATCCAAAATGAAATAGTGTTCATACCCAGTGTGCATAAATTGGATTTGAATGGTACTCGATTTCGGTTAAATTTTCGAGTGCAAATCATATCACATTATTTTTTTTTTTATCATGGTCTTTAATTTCTTTCGGTCCATACTCATTTTTAATTAATCTAGAAAATGTGTAATTTTTGTCGGTTGAGGAATGTTCAGCCGAGTAATTAAAAAAAAATTGCCCATATAATTTTTTTAAAATTCTTTCGGTATATATTCATTTTTAATTAATCTAAAAAACGTGTTATTTTTTGGGTTGATAAAAAGTATGTTCGGCCCAATAATTAAAAAGAAAATGGCCCATATAACATAAAAATATTGAGATGTGTAAATAAATTTTTTTTACAAAACTTTAATAATCTTCCGCAACAATAAAATAATATTTATATTATATTATTACAAACGTAGAATATTGTAATTAAAATATATATTTTAATTTTTAATTAAATTATATTTTTAACATACATATATATCATGTCAGTTGTTTTCCAACTAAATAAATTATATCCAGTTTCAAATAAGGGTAAATTTGAAAAAAAATCCATGTGCACGTGTTTAACTTATGATTCAGTACCTAGCCAGAATTTTTTAAGATTCAGTACCTGACAATGCCATTGATTTAGTATTAACTCCCTACAAAATAAATTTATATTTTTGCCCTTTTTATTTAAATAAATATATAATTTTATTCACCAAAAAATACATGTGTCATCTCCATTTGAAATATAATTTTTTTAAAAAACATTGTTTCTCAAGTATCATCGATTAAAAGTAAATACTTATTTTGGCCTACAAACTACGTATTTTTGGGTTCTAAATATTTGATTTGACACTTTGAATACCTCAAATGTGTAATAAAATACTGGATATTCGAGCGATAGTTATAAATTCAGTAATTGTTCGTCTTTTCGTGAAAAATACATTGGGATGATATTTTCACGTCATTTATTTATTTTTTTTTAAAAAAAATAGTTCCCCCCTCATGGAATATGAGTGTCAGATATGTACACGGCATGTCAACCTGACACGGCCCAACACGAAAAAGATCAGGTTCGGGTTGGAGTATTTCGGGTTCGGGTTAAAAACGTGTTAGGCGGGTTTGGGTATGGTTGGCGGGTTGACCCGATTTTTTTTAAAATAAAAGTAAGAAATATTACCTACATTTATATATATTATATGTTTGAACAAAACATATTGTATATTTATATTATAAAATTTTATCATTTAATATTTATTTTGTACATTTTATTTTTTTTAAACAAGTGTTTATTTGATTTTGTGAATATAATTTTAATTTTTT
This sequence comes from Henckelia pumila, assembly GCF_033568475.1. NCBI lineage: Eukaryota > Viridiplantae > Streptophyta > Magnoliopsida > Lamiales > Gesneriaceae > Henckelia > Henckelia pumila. The sequence continues at coordinate 137,503,347 of NC_133122.1, forward strand.
ACAATTAGATTTTCAAATTTAAATTATATAAAAGAGAGATTTTGTTATTAAATGTTTTAATTAAAATATTATTTTTTTAAAAAATTATTCAAATATTTTTTAAAAAATTAAAAAGAAAAAATTTGGATTAAACGGGTTAGACGACTTAGACGGGTTATGCGGGTTCGGGTTGGAACTTTTCGGGTTGGTTAGAGTCGGGAATTTTTTTTTATCTTTTTGAAACTTGATCCAACTCACCCGTTTGAAACCCCTATCATGGAATAAGATTCAATATTTATTTTGACCTAAAAAGTACCTATTTTGGGATTACAGATATTTGATTTGACTCGTTGAATACTCTAAATGTGCTAGAAATTACTGGATTTTCGATCGATCACCATAAATTTAGTCATTGTTGTTCTTTTCATGAAAAATCAATTGGGATTACTTTTTTTTATGTAATTTACTTTTTTTAAAAAAATATAGTTCCTCACTCATCATGGAATAAGAGTAAATACTGAATTTTCAAGTGAACAAGACAAATTCATCAAGTCTTGATATTTCCATGGATATTGCATTTACGTGACTTATTTATGTCATTTTTTTTAAAAAAAATAAACCATTTCCAAACAAATTATTTAATATTTTAAGTACTTATTTTTACTATCAAAATACCTAATTTTAGTTTTCAAATGTTTGATTTGGTTTCTTCGATACTTATAATTTCTATCAAATTATTGAATCTTCGAGTGAACAACACAAATTCACCATGTCTTGATATTTACATGGAGATTGCATTTATGTGAATTATTCATGTCATTTAACTTTTTGTTAAAAAAATTTATATTTCCAAATACTCATAAAGTTTAGGGTTTAGGTTATTGGTTTTAGGGGTTAGAGTTTAGGGTTTTGGGTAACTATCATATGATAGATAATCTTGTGTTGGTTTATTATAAACTCGAGCGACCACCAATATCAATCATTTATTATACTTAATTTACATGACTTATTCATGTCATTATTTTGTTTTTCAAAAAAAAATCATTTATCTTTTAAGTACTTTTTTTCACCAACAAAATACTTAATTTCAATTGTAAAATACTTGATTTGGTCTCATACATACTCATAATTTGTAGTAAAATACTGGATCTTCGAGTGTACAACACAAATTCATCAACTTTCTTCCATTTCAATGGAGGATGCATTTACATGACTTATTCATGTCATTTAACTTTTTGTTAAAAAATTATATTTCCAAATATTCATAAGGTTTAGGGTTTAGGTTATTGGTTTTAAGGGTTAGAGTTTAGAGTTTAGAGTTTAGGGTAACTATCATATGATATATAATATTATGTTTGGTTTATTATAAACTCGAGCGACCACCAATATTAATCATCTATTATACCTAATTTACATGACTTATTGATGTAATTATTTTATTTTTCAAAAAAATCATTTATTTTTTAAGTACTTATTTTCAACAACAAAATACTTAATTTCAATTGTAAAATACTTGATTTGGTCTCATAAATACTCATAATTTAAAGTAAAATACTGGATCTTCGAGTGCACAACACAAATTCATCAACTCTTTTCCATTTCAATGGAGGATGCATTTACATGACTTATTCATGTCATTTAACTTTTTGTTAAAAAATTTTATATTTTCAAATACTCATAAGGTTTAGGGTTTAGCTTATTGGTTTTAGGGGTTAGAGTTTAGGGTTTGTGGTAACTATCATATGATATATAATCTTGTCTTTGGTTTATTATAAACTCGAGTGATCACCAATATTAATCAATTATTATGCCTAATTTACATGACTTATTCATGTCATTATTTTATTGTTTTAAAAATCATTTATTTTATAAGTACTTTTTTTCACCAATAAAACACCTAATTTAAGCTGTAAAATACTTGCTGGTCTCATAGACACTCATAATTTGTAAAAAAAAAAAAAAGGGGGGATCTTCGAGTGCATAACACAAATTATATAATGGACGACTATCAATAATATTGTGATGAATACTAATAAGTATACTATCAAAATAATTATATTATTGTATGTTCATGAATAAAAATAAGTATTATGAATGAATATTATAAAATATAATACTAATATATTTTCTAACAAAACATGGGTATCAGATGAGTTAAATCAAGTATCTTGCATCCCAATTAGATACTTTTAGGTTAAATTTAGCATTTACTCTTATTTGATAGTAGAGAACATGTTTCTTTTTTCTTTTTTTTTTTGTATTAAATCACATGAATACTTCATCACAATGCATATTCAGTGGAAACTCTAGAAGGACTTCGTTGGTGACCACTCGAATATCAAATGTATTTTTAAACAAAATATGTGTATCAAATATACCAAATTAGTTATCTGATATCTCAATTTAGGTATTTTGTAGGTTAAATTAAGTATTTACTCAATTCAATTATTTGGTGTTCTAAAAAATATACGTTTAGTGGTTGAAGTGACAACATTTTCCAATAACAAGATGATACAAAATTGCTTTCAATAATACTTGAGTATTGTCTAATAATGCTCAATTATTCAAAATAAACACTTACTCTTACTCTATGATCAGTGAAGACTTATGTTTTTTTAAAAAAATTTAATGACATGAAAAATTCATCATAATGCATTTTCCATGAAAAGAACAACAATTAATGAATTTATGGTGATCGCTCGAAAATCTAATATTTCTTACATATTTATATTATTTAAATAGTTAAATCAAGTATCTAAAACCCAAAAATAGGTACTTTGTAGGTAAAATTAAGTATTTACTCTTATTTCATGCTGAATGATGAACTATTTTTTTTAAAAAAATTAAATGATGTGAAAGTTATCCTAATGCATTTTTCATGAAAATACCAACAATGATTAAATTTATGGTTATCGCTCGAAGATCCAATATTTTCTTACAAATTTGGAGTATTCAAATAGACAAATCAAGTATAAGAAAACCCAAAATTGGTACTTTGTAACTCAAAATAAGTACTTAATTTTATTTCACGACGAGTGATTAACTACGTTTTAATTAAAATTAAATGACATAAAAAATTCATCTCAATACATTTTTCATGAAAAGACCAACAATGAATGAATTTATAGTTAGCGCTAGAAGATCCATTAATTTTTTACGCATTTGGTGTATTAAAATAGCCAAATCAAGTATCTGAAATTTTAAAATAGATACTTTGTAGGTCAAAATAAGTAGTTACTCTTATTCCATGATTAATTGAGAACTATGTTTTTTTTAAAAAAAATAAATGATATGAAAAATTCATCGTTATGAATTTTTCATGAAAAAAACAACAGTAACTGAATTTATGGTGATCACTCGAAGATCCAGTATTTTCTTACATATTTGGAGTATTCAAAGAGTTAAATCAAGTATCTAGATTTAAGTATTTACTTTTATTCCACGATGAGCGAGGAACTGTGTGTTTTTTTTTAAAAAAATTAAATGACATGAAAGAGTCAACTCAATGCATTTCCCATGATAACCGAATAATGACTGAATTATGGTGATTGCTCGGATTTAGGGGGTGTCAATTCTGATTGGCCGATCGGTTTTGGGTCGGGTTGGCAAAAAAATTTAAAAATTGCTCAATCCAAACTCGCCTAACCCGATTTTCGAATTTTTTTAATTTTATTTTTTAAAAATTGAATAAAAATTTTAAAAAAAATATAAATATTTTAATTTAAACATATAATAACAAAATATCTCTTATATATTATTTAAATTTAAAGTTCTAATTATATAAAGGGCAATTTACTCAAAAATCCTCAAATGCAAACATGTTTTGCTTTAAGGTCCCTAGTCATAAAATATGGTACAAAACAATACAAGATGTGGTACAAAACCATACAAGATGTGGTACAAATTAACAAAAAATGTGGTACAAAAAAGTGGCTAGGGAATGCAGAGCAAAACATGTTTGTATTGGAGATTTTTGAGCAATTTGCACTTATATTATAAAATTTAAAGTATATTCACTAAATCAAATAAATAATTGTTTAAAAAATTAAAAAATATATACAAAATAAATAGTAAACTATGAAAATTTATAATGTAAATATACAATAAATTTTGTTTAAATATACAATATATAAAAATATAGGTAAAAGTTTTTTAAAAAAAGTAAAAAAAATATTTCGAATCAACCCGCCAACCCGATTAGAACCAACCCGAACTTGTATAACCCTCTACTAACCCGAACCCACCCAACCCAAACCCAAAATACCTGAACCCGAACCTGATTTTTTTTTTTTGGATTGGATCGTGTCGGGTTGGCGGGTCGTGTTACATTTTGACACCCCTACTAAGATTTTCAGTATTTTCTTATACATTTAAAGTATTCAAAGTGTCAAATCAAGTATCCAAAACCCCAACGTAGGCACTTTGTATGTTAAACTAAGTATTTACTCCTACTTCATGATAATCGAGAAACAATATTTTTTTAAAAATTATATTTCTGAGGGAGAAGATACCTGTATTTTGTGTGGATAAAATTATATATTTATTTATATAAAAGGTGTAAAAATGTAAATTTCACTTTCTAGGGAGTTAAAAATAAGTTTATTCTATTGTCAGGTGCTGATTTCAAAAAAAAATTACGTAGGTACTGAATCTTAATTCAGATGTTGGCAAAAAGATTTTTTATAAATGTACCATTGAAAGAACTTTTTTTTTTTTAAAAAAGGCGAAACAACTTTTATATTTTATTAGTCACTGAAAAGACGTATAATTAAAAAATTAAGATTTAAAATAATTGTAATATAAATATTTATTTTAAAATATTATATATTCGACATATTTCATTTTTTATAATTAAATAATATAAAATAAAATAATTATGTTTGTATACCAAATGATCTATGTATAGATAAAATCAAAATGAAACAATCAAAATACAAATTTAAATTTGTTCAAATAAATTAAATTTTATGTGCTATACCAAAATTTATAGTGTATTTTAAATTACAATAATAAACTACCGATTTTATTTGATAAAAAGAAATATTATTAAATATTATAATATAGTTATCATAGTAATTAATATAAAAAATAATGTATGGCAAGTTTTGAAAATCAGAAAAAATTAGGAAGGGTAATGTTGATAAATAACTTTATAAAATGGTAACTTGGATTAGGGATATGTAAACGATCAAAACCGAACCAACCGAACCGATATTTTCAAAATCAAACCAACCGATCATAATGTTGGAGAATCAAACTCTAAAATTTCGATGATTACAAAGTCAAAACAAAACCAAGTAAATAAATTAATCGGACCCATCAAATATTAAAGAATAAAGATCTCTATGAAAGTTGCCAGATCAAAGTAACGTGATGCAGATCAAACTACACCGAAGCGATTGACACAAGATCTAAAATGGTCAACAACCAGATCGAATCTTTGTCAGAAATCTACCCGTTGCTATCATTGAAGAAAATGACAAACTCATTTAATGAGATTTTGAACGTTGATCGGCCTTCACTCTAAGTCAAGATTTGTGAGCCATTTATGAGATATGCTGGCGGCTCAAAATCAGAAAGTGTTGGCGGCTCACTGATTACTTTTTGATGACTATATATACAAGTATTTCGAAGATTGAAGATACGAGACCAAGGAGTGAAAATTTACAAAGCAATCGAATTTTGAAATAGCCTTCACTCAAACCCAGAAACTTATCAGATCAAAGTCTCGATACTCTGAGTTATAATATCTCCCAGATCGATCAAAGCTCAAAGAAATATTTCAATTCGATCCAGATCAAAGTCATATAGCTTTCCAGATCAAATCAACGAAGCATACTCTGTTGCTTCATTTTGTAAACTTTAAGTAGAAAAGTTGTTCTGCTTTGAGTTAGAATATTGCTAGGAGTTCCTTTCAAAAGATTGATTGGATTGGATTTGTACAAAGGGATTGTATAAGTCAAAGTCTTCTAGTGGAATCCTTCTGAAAACAGAAGAAGGGGTGACGTAGGAGAATTCATCTCCGAACATCCAGAAACAAATCTATCTCTTTACTGCTTTTATTCCATTTCATCTGCATTAGTTCTTATAATTGTTCAATCTGCAAGGAAGATTACTTCCGCCTGACTTGGTCAGAATCTTTCAAGCAGATCAAAAGTTTTAAGCAAATAAAACTTTCATCTGATTCTAACAAATCAGATCGAAATACTCTGAAATTTTTTAATTGTGTATTCACCCCCCCCTCCCTCTACACATATTTCGATCCTAACAAGTGGTATCAGAGCGGTTCTTGCTTATCACCTGAATCGTCTCTTAATCTATGGCATCTTTAGTTATGACATCGTTTAGTAAAATTCCTATGTTTTCAAAAGAAGATTATGATGACTGGAAAATTCGTATGCAGGCACATCTATCAGCACTGGATGATGATATGTGGTTCGTTGTAACAGATGGACCAATGAAGATTATGAAAGTCAACACTGCTGTTGCTATTACTGAAGGTGCTCCCCAGATGATAGAAAAACCTCGATCTGAATGGACTTCTGAAGATAAAAGGAAAGCCAATCTTGACAATGTTGCCAAAGATATTCTATACAAAACTCTGGACAAAAACATGTTTAGCAATATCAAAAGCTGCACTACTGCCAAATAAATATGGGAAAAGCTCACTCAATTGTGTGAAGGAAATGATCAAACGAAGGAGAACAAACTCATGGTGGCTATTCAAAAGTTTGACAATATCAAGATGAAACCAGGAGAAACAATGAATGAATTTGATGAAAGATTCAGCAGCATTATGATCGAGCTAAATTCACTTGGAAAGAGTTACAGCAATCGTGAAGTAGCACTCAAAGTCATGAGAGCTCTGCCACGAGAATGGGATGTAAAGACAGTCGCTATGAGAGAATCCAAAGATCTCAATAAGATCGAACTACATGATTTATTTGCATACCTCAAAGCCTATGAATTCGAGCTGGGAGTTCGAACTGAGGAAGACACATCAACATCACAAGTCACCAAAGCTCTCACTGCAGCAGATGAAACTCCTGCAACTAAGACCGCTGAACAAATCAGTAGCGATGCAATGTCACTATTTGTAAAGAAATTTGGAAGATTCATGAGGAAGAATCAAAATAGTTTCCAAAGAGCTAACAGATCAAGTTTCAAATCAAATGAACCAGCTGAAGAAAATCGAGCTTGCTACAACTGTGGAAAAGAAGGACACTTCATAGCCGATTGTACCAAACCCAAGAAGGATGAGAAAATAAATTCATACAAAAAGAATTCGAGAGAAGAAAAGAAAAGATTCAGCAGAAAGAAAGAACAAAAAGCCCTATTAGCAGATGAAAGCAATAGCAAATGGGCATAATCAGATTCCACCTCATCCGACTCAGAAGCATCGTCAAGTGAAAGTGAAGATGAAGCTGTCAAATGTCTTATGGCTAATGACGCTGACATTCCAGACGATGGAGAGGTACTTGACTTTACTTCTGATGAATTTAGTAAGGAAGATCTTATTAATGCATTAAATGAGATGGTCATTGAATATCGCACACTATCTCAAAAGTTCGATGAAGTCAGAACAAATGAAAAGAGCACAACAGATAAGTCAGATCAAAGTAACTCGAAAGAGTACTCTGACAGTCTAAAAGCTCAGATAAATTTGTTGATGACCGAGAACAATGATATGAGAAGTAAGCTACAAGAAACTTTATCTGAAAATCAGAGATTAACAGATCTAGTAAATTCTTGGAATAAAGCATCGATATCCTTAGATAAACTTACCGGAATGCAAAAGCAAGCTGGAGATAAATCTGGCTTAGGCTACAACACAAATGAAGGAAGTTCATCTACTTCAACCACTCAATCATGTCTGGAGAATAAAAACTTAAAGTATTTAAAGTTTGTGAGATCCAGCACGATATATGAACCTGAGGTTCCTATGACATATTCAATATCTCATCAGAGCAAACTCATACACAGAGGACTGGGATATGTTGAGCCAGATAGATCTAAGTCAGGATGGACTAAACCTAGATCAAATTGGTCTAGAAATGGTTCAGAAAGACAAAGAACTTCACCAACTCAACATAAACCACAATCTAACAGCTCGAATATGAAATATTGGAAGTCAAATAGGAATAATCGATCTGATCATAACACTTGGCACACACAGCACAATGCACAATGGTCATCAAATAAATATGTCATTCCCAAAGGACAGCATAATGGAAAGTCTGTAAGGATAATCCAAGTATGAATTCCAAAGGGATTAATCCAGCGTGGACCCAAGTAGGAATGGGGACCAAAGTTATTTTATTTTCTTTTTGTAGAAAAACAAAGGCAAATTAATCAAACAAACAGTATGGTACTTGGATAGTGGATGCTCAAGGCATATGACAGGAGACAGAAGAATGCTATCTGAATATATTCCAGGATCAGGACCTAAGATCACTTTCGGAGATAACTCTAAAGGTATAACCATGGGTAAGGGTAAGCTTATCCATGTAAATATTCACATAAAAGATGTATTACTCGTAGAGAATTTGAAATACAATCTGATTAGTATTAGTCAATTATGTGACTATGATTACTTCGTAGAATTTCAAAAGCACACTTGCACTGTAAAAGATAAATCTGGACTAATCATTATGACAGGAGAAAGAAACGGAAATACTTATAGAGTCAATTGGTCGGATCAACCAAACACTTCAGTCTGCTTGATAGCATCAAAGATGAACCAAAATTGGTTATGGCACAAGAGACTCAATCACTTGAACTTCAAAGCTTTAGCCAATCTGAGTAAACATGAATTGGTTACAGGTCTGCCTAAAATCGAGTTTTCAAAAGATAAAATTTGTTCTGCCTGCCAACTAGGTAAGCAGATCAGATCAACTTTCAAAAACAAAGGTTATAAATCATCTTCCAAAAGCTTAGAACTATTGCACATGGATCTCTTTGGTCCTATACGAGTAACAAGCTTAGGGGGAATGAAATATACCTTGGTTATTGTTGATGATTTCTCGAGATTCACTTGGGTGGTATTTTTAAAATCCAAAGATCAAACTGCCACTCAATTGATTAAACTTCTTTTAAGACTTCAAAATGAGAAATCTCAATCGATTGATAAAATTAGAAGTGACTGAGGAACCGAGTTTACAAATCAAACTCTGTCTACGTATCTTGAAAATCATGGAATCAAGCATGAGTATTCGGCAGCTAGAACACCACAACAAAATGGTGTTGCAGAAAGGAGAAATAGAACTCTAAAGGAAGCCGCTAGAACAATGATTGCTGATTCAGGTATTTCTCAAAATTTTTGGGCAAAAGCTGTAAATACAGCGTGTTATACTCAGAACAGATCAATGATTAATAAGAAAATTGGAAAAACACCTTATGAGATCTGGTATGGTGAAGTTCCAGTGGTATCCTACTTCAAGGTATTTGGTTGCAAATGCTTCATTCATAACAATGGTAAGACTCATCTGACTACACTTGATGTCAGATCAGATGCTGGTTTATTTCTTGGATACTCATCCGTTAGTAAAGCTTATCGAGCATTTAATACTAAATCTCTGATAGTTGAAGAATCAGTTCACATTGTTTTTGATGAGATATCTGTTACTAATGAATCTTCAAGCTTAAATGATCTTAGTAACAGAATAGAAGATTCAAATCTTGTCACAGATGATGAAGAAGAAATCCAGATTATACAAAATGTTCTATATGAACCAGATCAAACTGAAGAACAAAGACCAGACGAACCACCAGTTGAGAATGAGATCATAACAAACACATATCATATTGCACATAACAATGATCAAGATCAACAAGGAAATACAGATCAACTTGGTCCAAATTACAGATGGTCCAAGACTCATCCACCAAACTTGGTAATAGGTAATCCATCTGCACCTTTGAGAACCAGAGGTCAGATGATTAATGAATTTATACATGCTGCTTTTATCTCTCATATAGAACCTAAGAAAGTCGAAGAAGCTCTTCTTGACAGTAGTTGGATAGAAACCATGCAAGATGAATTGAACCAATTCGAAAGAAACTCTGTCTGGCATTTAGTTCCTAGACCTTCAGATAAATCTATAATAGGAACTAGATGGGTTTTTAAAAATAAACTCAATGAAAGTGGTAATGTAGTAAGAAATAAGGCTCGACTTGTAGCACAGGGTTACAGACAAGAAGAGGGTATTGATTTTGATGAATCATTTGCCCCTGTTGCTAGACTTGAAGCTATTAGAATATTTCTTGCTTATGCTACTTTCAAGGACTTTAAGGTATTCCAGATGGATGTTAAAAGTGCGTTTCTCAATGGTCTTCTCCAAGAAGAAGTATTTGTGGAACAACCCCAAGGTTTCGAAAGCCAAATTTATCCAGATCATGTGTTCAAACTGGATAAAGCTCTTTATGGGTTAAAACAAGCTCCACGAGCTTGGTATGATACTCTTTCACTTTTTCTCAATGATCATGGTTTTACTATTGGTTCTGTAGATAAAACTCTTTTTAAATTTGTCCAAGGCGATCATACGTTATTAGTACAAATATATGTTGATGATATCATATTTGGGTCATCTAACCCCAAATTATGCAAAAAGTTTTCTAAGATGATGCAGGACAAATTCGAAATGAGCATGATGGGAGAACTAACATTCTTTCTGGGATTGCAAGTCAAACAGATGGAAAAAGGGATATTCATTAACCAGGCCAAATATACAAAAGAACTTCTAAAGAAGTTTGGAATGGAGAATTGCTCTGCAGCTAGTACTCCAATGAGTGCTTCAATCAAATTGGATAAAGATGAAGCTGGACCCTCAGTAGATCAAACTTTATTCAAAGGGCTTATAGGTTCCTTACTCTATCTGACAGCAAGCAGACCGGACATTATGTTCTCAGTTGGTCTGTGTGCAAGATTTCAATCTGGTCCGAAGCAATCTCACTATATTGCTGCAAAGAGAATCCTAAAATACCTTAAGGGAACTTAGAATGTTGGTTTATGGTATCCAAAAGATTCTAGATTTAATCTAATTGGTTACTCAGATGCAGATTACGTAGGTTGCAGAATTGATCGTAAAAGCACAAGTGGGACTTGTCAATTTCTTGGTGAAAGACTTATTTCTTGGTTTAGTAAGAAACAAACTTCCATTGCTACTTCTACAGCAGAATCAGAATATTTAGCAGCTGGAAGTTGTTGTGCACAATTGCTCTGGATCCAACAACAACTCAGAGATTTTGGTGTTAATTCATCTGAAGCACCAATCTTTTGTGATAATACAAGTGCAATTGCTATAACATACAATCCAGTTCTACATTCTAGAACAAAGCATATTGACATTCGTCACCATTTCATCCGAGATCATGTCCATAAGAAAGATGTTCGTCTGGAACATGTCTAAACCGATCTGCAAGTTGCCGATATTTTCACCAAACCTCTACCCGACGCAAAGTTTTCTTATTTTCGAAATGTTCTTGGTTTAATTAATATTGAATAGATTAAGCACATGTTTAGGGGGAATATTTAATTTTTTTTAACTGCTCGTTCCAGTACATATCTTAACAGATCTATTCTACTACGCATTAATTTGCTTCATAGTTTACACGAGCTAGATCTATCCTACTTCGCATCTCTAGGCTCCAGTTGATCATCCAAGCGCTTAGGGAGCCTTGACCATTGCAGACGTCATCTTCAAAGCAAATGTTCTGCATCTCATCTCGCTCTGCAAGGAGAATGCACAGACGAACTCCAGATGACTTCAAGACATCTCGAATATTCTGTGTATCAAGCATAAATTTACACCAACGCATTCTTGCATAATTCCTGCGACGCATTGCAGGAGACAATGAAGGAAGGTTAGCACGGTGAGGAGAGCGTAGAGAATCAAGGAAATGCCACATCTTCATTCCTCGCTCAAACACTCTTCTTCTGTATAGATCCTTCCGGATCTCATACTCTTGCTCAACAACGGTGTTATCATTCTCTCTCGCCATTTACTCTTGCTGTTTCAAATTATGTTTTGCTAAAATGTCTTCTAACTCTGCTTCTTATAGGAACATATAAATAGATGAAAGGACTTTGATAGCTTCAATATGTTTAAAATGTCCAATCATCCTCTGCTTATTTATTGCGAGACTTTAATTTGATCTGCCTAGATCGTGATAATCATTCTTGAGATTCTCAAAACATTTCCTATTCCTTTTTGACTTTATTGCAAAAGTTGATAAGTCACAGACTATTTCACAGACATCATGTCTAATCATAGTTATCTTATCTTTTGTGTATTCTGCTTCGTAACCCTTAACATTCCATAATTTTTTTATTTTTTTTATCTCTGTCTTTAGGTGACTTTTCATCTGACTTTCAATCTTTCATCTGACTAAAGATGAAACGTTTAGTCGAAATATTATCTGTTTAACATGTTCTTTTGATCTGATATTGTTTAAAGATCTCTTACGTGATTTGCTACAAGTATCAATTGCACACACAAAACACAAATCATATAAGATAAACATAATATTTCTTTGCATAATTCAAAAGTGCTTCGTTACATTTTTCATACCAACCTAATCATCTAGATTTCTCCTCAGTGGCCCCCATACCCTCTTTCTCACATCAGCATGCAGACGACATTTGTTCAACCACTCCAATACAACCGGATCAAAGTGTCTCCCTTTGAACTCACCTGCATTGATCAGATGAGTGAGGACTTTCACCTCCTTCCTGTACATCAGATAAGATACTCCCTGATTCGAGAGGATCTCCCCAACGCTTATGGCACCCAGCAACTCCTTATACTTGTCTTTGCGATCTTCAAGTTCGCAAAAATCCTCGTGCTTGCGTGGAGGAAATGGAGCCTGGTGATACATCCGAATCTCCTCCACTTTGAACCAGACACGCACTACCCATTTCAGGATAAATTCCTGAAGTTCTTCCTTAAATTCCTCGACAGACAGATGAGAACTCATTCTTTATCTAAATCTTTTGCTTTGATTTAGAAATAGGATATTCGGCATATACATCCGAGTGACCTATTTATAAGGGATTTATTTTCGTATTTTTTATTTTAATTACTGTCTTTCCGTATTCCCAAACATTTTTTTTAACCGCGTGTGTACTTGTCCCATCAGCCGCAACTTTTTGAATTTGAATCGATGCTTACGTCATCTATCACGTGCTAGGTTTTAAAACTTATCGACTAAATTTTTTTTTACACTTAGTATTGTTCTGAGCCCTAAAATTGCTTCTCTTTCGCAAAGAACAGATACCTCGCACTTTTCTTCTTTCGATCTTGCAGGAACATGATGACACCCATTACCCAAAATGTTCTTCTCATCGATTTCCACACCATATTCGATCTCACCGATCAAGGAATGGTGGATATGTTCAGAACAGTTGAAGCATCTGGGCTGCAAAAATTTCTCGAGGACGGGAAATTTCTTTACAAGCAAGCCCTACCCAAATTTTTCCAGACAGCCAAAGTTGAAGAAGATTCCATCTCTGCAAGTCTTGGTGGAGAATATGTCCGGATCACCTCTACCCTGTTTACTTCTTTGTTTGATCTGCCAAGACAGGGAATTGCTGATTTTTCTTCAATATCTGCTGAAACAAAGAGGCAGATGAAGAGCATGTACTCCTTGACCAACAAGCCAATCCGCATTCCTTGCAAGAAGAAGGAATTGAAGATGGAATTCAGAATTCTGCACGATATCGTGGCCAAATCTTTTCTGGCCAAAGCAAGTTCTTTCGATGCAATTACATCTGAGAAATTTGACGTTATGGTTGCTATATCTGCTGGTATTTCCGTAAATTGGTCTGTTGTTCTGTTCAATATTCTATCTGCTATGATAATTGCACCTACAGAACAATCACAAGGATTTGCAGTTCAAATCGGAGATATTTTGAACGATCTGAATGTCCATCTGGGACCCTCATCTGCACTTCATCCGCACAAAACTTTAAATAAAAGAGCCATTGATGTATACAAAGCTAAGCAACTAATTATCTTCAAACGTGGTTCATCTCATTCGGATGAAATTGAAGATTTAACGCTTCAAGATGAATCAAAATCCCTGGTCATATCATCACCAAAGGAAGCTACGCCTCCGAAAAGAACAATCCCGAGAAGAAAGACTACAGCAAAGCGGAAAGATGTGATTTATTCATCTGAATCCGAATCTTCTGAATCGGATCAAGTTACCCTTGCTGCCATTATCCCACCTCATCCTCAGAAAAGAAGAAGGATAGTAAGGTTTCCTCCTCGAATTCCACTGCCTCTTCAACCGGCACCGATTCCAGCTATTCCACTCTCCTTGGTAGAACAAATTGTTCCACCAGTGACTTAGCTCAAAATCTCTGTACTTCAATTTGGATTCTTCAAAAAGCTTGATGATGCTCCAAATATGTTATCCAACATTCAAAGAATTATTGATATGACTGCTGAACATATCATCAAAGATGTGAATATGAAAATGAAGTTCTTTGATAAATGGGTTTTTCATCGGACTGAGGATCATTTTTCTCACATCAAGGAATCAAAGACACTGGACAGAATTGCTGCACTTGAAGAGAAAATTCTTGAATGGGCTGAAACTAAGATAATTTCTAGATCCTTGAGCAGAAGAGAGTTTATTCATCTTAGACTACAGGAAAGTACTCTTCTAAAGCACATTCGAACAGAGAGAGCAAAATTCAATCCAATCAGTCTGGATATATTTGATAAAACAGCGGCCTTTAACCAATTGGAGAATGATGCAAACTTGATGTCAGGAAAAGTTTATCTTATGAGACAAGAATTTCCATCCGAAGCATTAGTCAAAGACCAACCTTCATCTTTCACTTCTGAAGCAGATGAACTATCTCTGATAGATGATGTTATTTTATCTGCCGACCCTTTCAATTCAAGCATCTCTTCAGTTAAGGATACTCTTGTTTCAGAAGAACCATCGATCATCGCTGATGTTCTCACAGATCAATCTGCTAAGGATTTTCAAGTCAAAGAACCATTAATTCCTTCTACTATCGAAGAAGCTTCAACTGATCAAATTGTTCATATAGACAAGCCTGATTCTTCTGCTGAGAAGGAATTAGAAGTACCCTTAGCTGCATCTACGATCTCCAACACTCGACCTTTTGAAACTAATATCGTTGCTGAAGAAAATGTTGCAGATCAAGTTGCAGATGAATTATTCATCGATGCTTCTATTTCGAATGACTTCCTTACTGAGGATATCGTCATGGACTCTCCAGAATAAGAAGATACTTTTGCTATTGATCCGAACACAGCACTGGTACCTTTTGTTCCCATGGCAGAGCAAAATTTTGGCTTATCTGATGATTCTCTGATAAGAGGATCTTCTGAACATTTGGTAATAGATCTACCTCCTATTCATAAGATAGTCAGGCCTGATATTCTTCATAGTATGTTCAAGCCTTTTGCCATTATGTTCAAAGATAAGATGAGCTTACCTAATCTATCCATCTCAGAGATCTCTATCACAGATCCAGATGAAACATCGGAATTTATGGAGAATATTGCTCTTACTTCTTCTGATGTCTCTGCTACGAAACTTCAACTCTGTGGTTTCACTTCTTCTGAAGATGCAGCACCTTCCTCTTCTCGACCGATTCAAGTCAGTCCATACCAAAGCTTGACTGATTCACTCACCCAATTATCTGCTACTGTTGGTGAATTGCAAGTTAATCAGCTACAAACTTCTACTGAGCTTTGTGATTTCAAATCACATGTGCTGACAATGGTAAACAACGTAAGTGAATCTGTTATGTATGTTCGAAAGCAACACACTGCAGAATATCTAAATATTCTTCGGAAGCTTGACAGTCTAGAAGCCTCCACTGAAGCTAATAACAAGTAGATTCATGACACTTTTGGTACCCAGCTCACTGTTATTGTGGATCTTTTATCCGAGCATGGTGATGCCAAAAAGGGGGAAAAAGTTACTGAGTCAAGAGCCAAAGGCAAGGGAAAGAAGTAAAAACTCTCAGATAAGAAGAAAAGCAAATACAAGCAGATCAAGTCAAGGAACTATTAATTTTTGACATTTATTTTGTCTAAAATTATTATTTGATCTATGACAGAAATCTTTTTGAAAATTTATTCGATGATAGTCTTCATATTTTCAATCCGGATATTAACTTGGTTTTGACATCACCAAAAAGGGGGAAATTGTTGGAGAATCAAACTCTAAAATTTCGGTGATTACAAAGTCAAAACAAAACCAAGTAAATAAATTAATCGGACCCATCAAATATTAAAGAATAAAGATCTCTATGAAAGTTGCCAGATCAAAGTAACGTGATGCAGATCAAACTACACCGGAGCGATTGACACAAGATCTAAAATGGTCAACAACCAGATCGAAGCTTTGTCAAAAATCTACCCGTTGCTATCATTGAAGAAAACGACAAACTCATTTAATGAGATTTTGAACGTTGATCGGCCTTCACTCTAAGTCAAGATTTGTGAGCCATTTATGAGATATGCTGGCGGCTCAAAATCAGAAAGTGTTGGCGGCTCACTGATTACTTTTTGATGACTATATATACAAGTATTTTGAAGATTGAAGATACGAGACCAAGGAGTGAAAATTTACAAAGCAATCGAATTTTGAAATAGCCTTCACTCAAACCCAGAAACTTATCAGATCAAAGTCTCGATACTCTGAGTTATAATATCTCCCAGATCGATCAAAGCTCAAAGAAATATTTCAATTCGATCTAGATCAAAGTCATATAGCTTTCCAGATCAAATCAACGAAGCATACTCTGTTGCTTCATTTTATAAACTTTAAGTAGAAAATTTGTTCTGCTTTGAGTTAGAATATTGCTAGGAGTTCCTTTCAAAAGATTGATTGGATTGGATTTGTACAAAGGGATTGTATAAGTCAAAGTCTTCTAGTGGAATCCTTCTGGAAACAGAAGAAGGGGTAACGTAGGAGAATTCATCTCCGAACATCCAAAAACAAATCTATCTCTCTACTGCTTTTATTCCATTTCATCTGCATTAGTTCTTATAGTGTTCAATCTGCAAGGAAGATTACTTCCGCCTGACTTGGTCAGAATCTTTCAAGCAGATCAAAAGTTTTAAGCAAATAAAACTTTCATCTGATTCTAACAAATCAGATCGAAGTACTCTGAAATTTTTTAATTGTGTATTCAACCCCCCCCCCCCCCCCTCTCCACATATTTCGATCCTAACACATAATTTCTAACAAACCGAACCGACTGAATTTTTATATAAAAATCGACTACATCGAACCGATTAAAAATTTTATTATTTCGGTTTTCAAGCGAAATAACCATTTTTTATTTGTTATTTAAAAATTTACATGCTTTTTTTTTTTGAAAAAAAAAGTATAAGTATTTTCGGGTGCACAAATTTCTTCATTGAATTTATAGGTATTTTTAGGGGCACAAGCATTTACAAAAAATTAATTAAAATAAAATCTTACAAGCTCACAAGCTTTCAATTGAATTTGAGAGGAAATTTCATCGTGAAGATGAGGATAAATTATGGTGTTAGGATTTAGGGCAATAATTGTAAAATATGAGATGTTTTTGTTGGGTTGGTAGGTTAGACTTGTAAAAAAAAAATTGTATAAGTTATAGCCCAAAAAAAATAATTAAATAAATAAATAACCACATTTAAGAGTTAAGGCCCAATAATTATATTTTTAATTATATAAATAAATTTTGGCTTAATCCGTTTAACCGATATTTAAAAAAAAATGAAATCGAACCGATTAAACCAACTTGACCAATAATTTCACAAAATTAACCGATCAATCGAATAATCGAACCAAATTTTGATTTTTTCAGTTCGTTCTAATTTTTTGGTTTGATTGATATTTTGCTCACACTGACATATTGTGAAGACTGATGAACAAATAATGGAGCACAAATAAGCCTCCCTTTGATAATTCTTGATAAAACTTATTTATTTTTTGGATTATTTTGCTCACATTGACACATGCTTGTTGTGAGGCCTTTCTAAGGATTTTTCTTATTGTAGTTTTACTTTTGCGTATAGATCAGCGAATCAGGCGGCTCATGCCTTGGCTAGATAAGATGTTTCTTTTTAGGGGTGTTCATTCGGTTAAAATCGTCCGAACCAAACCGGTTTTTTGGTTCTCCGAAATCCCAAACCGAAAACCGAACCGAAAGGAGCGGTTTGGTTCGGTTTTTAACCGAAATAATTTTGGTTTTTTGGTTCGGTTTTCGGTTAACCGTTTTTTTCTTTAAAAAAAAATTATGTTGATGACTCGATGAACTGATTTCTCAAAAAGTGAGAACCGATTATAATTTGAGCCACATACATATATGTGATTAACATTTAAATTAATATATAAAAATAGTGTAATATATAATGCAAATACGTGTACATAAAATATAATAAAATAAATTAATTAATTTTTAATTATTTTTATTTGGAAAAAAAAACAATATTCTTTTTTTAAGGAAAAAAACCAATATTCTTTAAAATCATTAAATTAATATATTTTTCAAGCTGAATCCACAAACATACATGACTTAAATTGTGGTCATGTATATTTGAATAGTTAGTAGTAGGGGTGATCACGTTGCAGTTTTGCAGTTTTTCGTAAAAAATTCAAACCGAATTGCCAATTGCGGTTCGGTTATATTTTATTTTTTTAGTTGCGGTTTTGTACGTAAAATCATTTTCGCGATTTTCGGCGATTTTAAGCGGTTGCGGTCGGTTTGCGGTTTATTTTAATGATAAGTAATATGAAAAAAATAGAACTATTCAAATTATTAGAATAGTGAATGAAAAATATAATAAACAAAATAAAACTAAATAAAATAACAATCAAGCGACAAAATAAAGTTAATCAACAATAATATGTTTAGACAAGATTGAAGATTAATATTTGTATAGAGAAGTAGTAAATAGATTAACAAGAGAGAAAGATGGGAAAATTGTTTGAAGAAGAGTTGGGAGAGAAAAGAGTGGAGATGACATAGGAATCTATTGTGTATAATGTATATACAATGTGCAATAAATATAACCCTAGCTAATAAAAGCATACATGGCGGTGCGGTGCGGGGCGGTTTGAGCCAAAAATTATAACCGAACCATGGAGGCGGGGCGGTTCCCTTCTTTTTTTAAAACCGCGGTTATTTTAAAAAATGAGATACGACGGTGCGGGGTGGTGCGGGGCGGTCGGTTCGGGCGGTTTTTAAAAAAATTGATCACCCCTAGTTAGTAGACCTGGACACGGGCCGGTTCCGGGTTGGTATTTTACCAACCCTTAACCGGCCCGCCCTTGGCCGGTTTCGGTCCGGGTCCGGTTAACCGTCGGTTCCGGGTCCGGTTCAACCCTTGCTTTTTAAAAAAAAATAAAATTTTTTAAAATTTTTTTTACAATTAAACTTTTAAAAACACTATCAAATATTTCATTATCTCAATAAAAAAATATATAAATTTGTTAAATAAAAATATATATTTAAACTTTTAACATCTTTTATTATTATATTTATTCAATAAAAAATATATGACATTTCAAATTTCAATATTTTATATTAAAAGCTATGTCTATCTCAATAAAAAAAATATTATATTTATTAAATAAAAAATATATTACATTTCTTATATTAAAAATTATATATATTTCAATAAAAAATTTATTACATTTATTCAATAAAAAATATATTATATTTAAACTTTCAACATCTTATATTAAAAACTATATCTATCTCAATAAAAAATTTATTACATTTCAATTTAAACATCTTGTATACAAATTTTATTACATTTAATTATTTTCAATCACATTCTAATATCAAAAGATCTATTGGCCTAGTGGCAAGAGTGATGCCTAAATACCAGTTGGTCTTGGGTTCAAAGTCAACATGTGTTGGTTTTAAATATATTTTTTAAAATTTTAACAAAATAATAAATATATTATTTAAAAATAAGCCGACCCGCCGGGTTGGTTAGATAACTAATTAAATCGATTATGTCTTTTTTTTTAAAAAAATAACAAATTATCAATTATGGCTTTTGTTTTTTCAGTATTTCCAAAAAAATAATTTTTGGAGCTCACATTGATGTACATATAAATTGATTAGTAAAGAAATTCAAATACCAAAAAAAGAAAAAAAAATGGTTTTTCGGTTGGGTTCGGTTAACCGCAGGAAAAAATCGAACCAAAACCAGAACCGAAAATCCAAAAACGAAAATCGAACCAAATTTTCGGTTCGGTTTTCGGTTCAAACCTAATTTTCGGTTTCGATTCGGATCGGGCGGTTATCCGAACCGTAAACACCCCTATTTCCGACTGATCGGGCCAAATGGGTCACTCCGTCTCCTACTTCGATTTCCAATGTAATAATTCAAGACTTGGTTTAATTTTATCTAGTGTTTGTAAAAAAAAAAAAAAGTGTTTTCCATAGAAAATGTAACGAGTTAATTATGGAACCGACAA
This sequence comes from Henckelia pumila, assembly GCF_033568475.1. Lineage (NCBI taxonomy): Eukaryota > Viridiplantae > Streptophyta > Magnoliopsida > Lamiales > Gesneriaceae > Henckelia > Henckelia pumila. The sequence goes on from NC_133122.1 coordinate 137,523,798, forward strand.
AAAATATATTTTTCAACCTTATGGATAAGTCATCCAAATGTGTCTTATATATTTACGTTTTGCAGCCAAAAAATCTTTTACATCTGGAGTGATCTATGAATATGTAGTTTTTAGGGATTTTTTTTGTATAATTTATCGATAAATCAAAGTAACGAATAAAAATATAATTTTTAACCTTATGGAACTGTATTTAGATTCTTAAATAAATAAATATAAAAGAAATTTAATATATGGTATTTGTCAATAGATTTAAAATTAAATAAATTTTAAAAGTACTTTATTTGATAAATTTCCATTAATATTTAGATTTTAAAAATAGTGAAATAATTTATTAAATAAAATAAATAAAGGACGTCGTATTATTTTTTAAAAAAGCTAATAATAATTATAAAAAAATATGTAGAACTGTGAAAACCACAAGCCTTTTTGTATCGTTGAGAAATGGATGATTAAGAAAGTAACGAGCACCAACAATCTACTTATGTGTAGACCCAATCACGAACCTTTTTAGAAACCAATATTAGAATCAAATAATTTTTCTATTTCGTTTTTAAAATTATAACTGGAACCGTGTACTGAAGTGAAGATGGGGATAGAAATTTGGATTAAGACAAACAGTGTAGAATTATATATATATATATATATAATTAATTTACGATCTTGTATGTAAAATCGTTTTCGCGGTTTTTTAGTTGCGGTTTTGTATGTAAAATCGTTTTCGCGGTTTTCGGCGGTTTTAAGCGGTTGCGGTCGGTTTGCGGTTTATTTTAATGATAAGTAAAATGAAAAAAATAGAACTATTCAAATTATTAGAATAGTAAATGAAAAATATAATAAACAAAATAAAACTAAATAAAATAACAATCAAGCGACAAAATAAAGTTAATCAACTATAATATGTTTAGACAAGGTTGAAGATTAATATTTGTATAGAGAAGTATTAAATAGATTAACAAGAGAGAAAGATGGGAAAATTGTTTGAAGAAGAGTTGGGAGAGAAAAGAGTGGAGATGACATAAGAATCTATTGTGTATAATGTATATACAATGTGCAATAAATATAACCCTAGCTAATACAAGCATACATAGCGGTGCGGGGCGGGGCGGGGCGGGGCGGTTTGAGCCAAAAATTATAACCGAACCATGGCGGCGGGGCGGTTCCCTTCTTTTTTTAAAACCGCGGTTATTTTAAAAAATGAGATACGATGGTGCGGGGTGGTGCGGCGCGGTCGGTTCGGGCGGTTTATAAAAAAATTGATCACCCCTAGTTAGTAGACCTGGACACGGGCCGGTTCCGGGTTGGAACCGCCGGGTCCGGGTTGGTATTTTACCAACCCTTAACCGGCCCGCCCTTGGCCGGTTCCGGTCCGGGTTGGTGAACCGGCGGTTCTGGTCCGGGTCCGGTTAACCGTCGGTTCCGGGTCCGGTTCAACCCTTGCTTTTTAAAAAAAAATAAATTTTTTTAAATTTTTTTTTACAATTAAACTTTTAAAAACACTATCAAATATTTCATTATCTCAATAAAAAATATATAAATTTGTTAAATAAAAATATATATTTAAAATTTTAACATTTTTTACTATTATATTTATTCAATAAAAAATATATGACATTTCAACTTTTAATATTTTATATTAAAAGCTATGTCTATCTCAATAAAAAAAATATTATATTTATTAAATAAAAAATATATTACATTTCTTATATTAAAAATTATATATATTTCAATAAAAAATTTATTACATTTATTCAATAAAAAATATATTATATTTCAAATTTCAACAACTTATATTAAAAACTATATCTATCTCAATAAAAAATTTATTACATTTCAATTTAAACATCTTGTATACAAATTTTATTACATTTAATTATTTTCAATCACATTCTAATATCAAATGATCTATTGGCCTAGTGGCAAGAGTGATGCCTAAATACCAAGATTGAAATATTGGCTGTAAATCTATTTTTTAAAATTTTAACAAAATAATAAATATATTATTTTAAAATAGGCCAACCCGCCGGGTTGAACCGGACCAACCCGCCGGTTCGGACCCGGGTCAGAACCGCCGGGTCGGCGGGTTTTATAAGGAAAAACCGTGAGCCGGTCCGGTCACGGTTCCGGGTCAAACCCGTTGACCCGGTTAACCGGCCCGTTGACCACTGGCTGGATCCGGATTTGACCCGGCCGTTGGCCAGGTCTAATAGTTAGATAACTAATTAAATCGATTATGTCTTTTTTTTTAAAAAAAGAACAAATTATCAATTATGGCTTTTGTTTTTCCAGTATTTCCAAAAAATTAATTTTTTGAGCTCACATTGATGTACATATAAATTTATTAGTAAAGAAATTCAAATACCAAAAAAAGAAAAAAAATGGTTTTTCGGTTGGGTTCGGTTAACCGCAGAAAAAAATCGAACCAAAACCAGAACCGAAAATCCAAAAACCGAAAATCGAACCAAATTTTCGGTTCGGTTTTCGGTTCAAACCTAATTTTCGGTTTCGAACGGATCGGGCGGTTATCCGAACCGTAAACACCCCTATTTTTGACTGATCGGGCCAAATGGGTCACTCCGTCTCCTACTTCGATTTCCAATGTAATAATTCAAGACTTGGTTTAATTTTATCTAGTGTTTGTAAAAAAAAAAAAGTGTTTTCCATAGAAAATGTAACGAGTTAATTATGGAACCGACAAAAAATATATTTTTCAATCTTATGGATAAGTCATCCAAATGCGTCTTATATATTTACGTTTTGCAGCCAAAAAATCTTTTACATTTGGAGTGATCTATGAATATGTAGCTTTTAGGGATTTTTTTTGTATAATTTATCGATAAATCAAAGTAACGAATAAAAATATAATTTTTTAACCTTATGGAACTGTATTTAGATTCTTAAATAAATAAATATAAAAGGAATTTAATATATGGTATTTGTCAATAGATTTAAAATTAAATAAATTTTAAAAGTAATTTATTTGATAAATTTCCATTAATATTTCGATTTTAAAAATAGTGAAATAATTTATTAAATAAAATAAATAAGGGACGTCGTATTATTTTTTTAAAAAAGCTAATAATAATTATAAAAAAATATGTAGAACTGTTAAAACCACAAGCTTTTTTGTATCGTTGAGAAATGGATGATTAAGAAAGTAACGAGCACCAACAATCCACTTATGTGTAGACCCAATCACGAACCTTTTTAGAAACCAATATTAGAATCAAATAATTTTTCTATTTCGTTTTCAAAATTATAACTGGAACCGTGTACTGAAGTGAAGATGGGGATAGAGATTTGGATTAAGACAAACAATGTAGAATTATATATATATATATATATATATATATATATATAATTAAGGCATATTTGTTCAACCTATTTGCTACCTAAATGGCATTTACCTGTTCAAAATCAAAGCATATTTGTTCAACCTACCATCAAATATGCCATGTTAACAAAGCAATTAATGATTTGGAGATGAATTTTTAATACACCACTTGCCAAGCTAAAACAAAAAAATTTCTACATCTATGTCCAGAGTTTTTATAAAAATCAAATAAGGCACCATGCCCATTCAAATAGCCCCGAATCTGGCAAATTTAGGACAATCTACTTTCATTAAACGAGGTATAACATTAACCCGAACTCGCAATTATAAATCTTATTCTTTTTTATTTCAATCGATTTAACAAGAAACTCAATTGAACAAAAATTTCAACATGAATCGAAGAAGAAAAATTATTCGTCCCTGCATACCTTACAAAAACTTCAAATTCGTGGAAGATTGCTCGAAGAATGTCACATTCGAATTGTAAAAAAAGTGCCAAACTTTTCTTCTGGTGTTAAGAATCGAGAAACGTGGAGGGCGAGGTGAAGAGGGCGTGGGGTGTCCATTCGGTTAAAACCGCCCGAATCGAACCGATTTTTCGGTTCTCCGAAATCCCAAACCAAAAATCGAACCGAAAGGAACGGTTTGGTTCAGTTTTTAACCGAAATAATTTTGGTTTTTTGGTTCGGTTTTCGGTTAACCGGTTTTTTTTAAAAAAAAATTATGTTTATGACTCGATGAACTAATTTCTCGAAAAGTGAATAACCGATTATAATTTGAGCCACGTACATATATGTGATTAACATTTAAATTAATATATAAAAATAATGTAATATATAATGCAAATACGTATATATATAATAAAATAAAATAAATTCATTAATTTTTAATTATTTTTATTTGAAAAAAAAACAATATTCTTTTTTTAAAAGAAAAAAATCAATATTCTTTAAATTCACTAAATCAATACATTTTCCAAGTTGAATCCACAAACATACATGACTTGAATTGTGGTCATGTATATTTGAATAATTAGATAACTAATTAAATCAATTATGTCTTTTTTAAAATAAAAAAAGAACAAATTATCAATTATGGCTTTTGTTTTTCCAGTATTTCCAAAAAATTAATTTTTGGAGCTCACATTGATGTACATATAAATTGATTAGTAAAGAAATTCAAATACCAAAAAAAGAAAAAAAAAATGGTTTTTCGGTTGGGTTCGGTTAACCGCAGGAAAAAATCGAACCAAAACCAGAACCGAAAATCCAAAAACCAAAAATCGAACCAAATTTTCGGTTCGGTTTTCGGTTCAAACCTAATTTTCGGTTTCGATTCGAATCGGGCGGTTATCCGAACCGTAAACACCCCTATTTTTGACTGATCGGGCCAAATGGGTCACTCCGTCTCCTTCTTCGATTTCCAATGTAATAATTCAAGACTTGGTTTAATTTTATCTAGTGTTTGTAAAAAAAAAAAAATGTTTTCCATAGAAAATGTAACGAGTTAATTATGGAACCGACAAAAAATATATTTTTCAACCTTATGGATAAGTCATCCAAATGCGTCTTATATATTTAAGTTTTGCAGCCAAAAAATCTTTTACATCTGGAGTGATCTATGAATATGTAGCTTTTAGGGATTTTTTTTGTATAATTTATTGATAAATCAAAGTAACGAATAAAAATATAATTTTTTAACCTTATGGAACTGTATTTAGATTCTTAAATAAATAAATATAAAAGGAATTTAATATATGGTATTTGTCAATAGATTTAAAATTAAATAAATTTTAAAAGTAATTTATTTGATAAATTTCCATTAATATTTCGATTTTAAAAATAGTGAAATAATTTATTAAATAAAATAAATAAGGGACGTCGTATTATTTTTTTAAAAAAGCTAATAATAATTATAAAAAAATATGTAGAACTGTGAAAACCACAAGCTTTTTTGTATCGTTGAGAAATGGATGATTAAAAAAGTAACGAGCACCAACAATCCACTTATGTGTAGACTCAATCACGAACCTTTTTAGAAATCAGTATTAGAATCAAATAATTTTTCTATTTCGTTTTCAAAATTATAACTGGAACCGTGTACTGAAGTGAAGATGGGGATAGAGATTTGGATTAAGACAAACAGTGTAGAATTATATATATATAATTAATTTACGATCTTGGAACATATATAGACAATTATAATTAGTGCATGTAAATTAAACTCTAATTAAGTTCATCTATTTTTGTTTTTCAATTAAAATTTTATTTATATTTTAAAAAATTAAATGTGACAACTTTGATTATCTAATGTGCGTGTCCTTATTTTTTATTATAAAAAATAAAAATTCCAGTAAGAATTAATGGGCTATCATATTGAAAAGGATATGTCATAATCTATAATTTATAAAATTTTTCCGGCCTTTAGAAATTAGATATAGATTACGAACTTTCACAATATAAATTTTAAATTAAATGTATTAGATTTTCTTTGACACATGTGACCAAAACAATTTCATTGACGATACGAATGTATATATATAGTAAATTAAGATCGAAGCTCTTGTTGCTATCCAATTTTATAACTTGTGCTGAATTAAGTTTTGGACTTGTCAATTAATGTTTTGTTTTAACTTCTTCAAATATTCAATATTTCCACTTGAATGTGTAATTTGTTTGGGTCGGCCCAGTAATTAAAAAGGATGGGTTGATGAAAAAGATGTTTGGCCCAGTGGAAATGGCCCATATAATTGTTTTTTAAAATTTATTTGGGTCCATACTCATTTTTAGGCCCAACCCAAATGTCAAGGCCGGCCGAAACAGATCTGCTAGCTAGCTAGCTAGCTATCTTCATCATCTTCTTCCCCACGTCCGGCGATGGTGCGGCGAGCATCCAATAAAAGTAATCAAAAAATTAAACTATAATATGGAATAATATGTTTTATTACAGTAAAATCAATCATCAACCTCAAGCTATTACAGTAGTTGTATAATATGTTTTATTACAGTAAAATCATCAAGCGTAAAATCATCAAGCTAAGCTGTAATTTCATACATTAAACCTTGTGATGGAAGAGAATTGTGCTCCGTAATCCTGAACAAATTTGTTGTAGGAAGCGAGAGAGACTTTGCTGGAGATACGCAGATGCCCATGGAATCCAAGTTGAGGACAGAACTTCATCACCTTTGCACTTTCTAGAACCAAACATGTTTCTGATACGAGTATGCTTTTCAAATGAACAATACGAGCAACATTTGCTTCCATTTTTACTCTCGCAGCATCTATCTCAGCTTGGAGAGAAAACAATCGTCTGATTGGAATCATAGTTTGGCGGGACTGGAGGACTGTGTTTTTTGAAGTGGGATGGGCGGTTAACTTATGGCTCTATTTATATTTATTATATTTAAATTTATTTAATAATAATTATTTAATTACTAATAATAATAATAATAATAATAGTTTTCTTGGAGGGCAGACAAAAAAAACATTACGATCTGAGCTCCGGCGAAAACAATGGATCGAACACAGCTTCTTCTGGTGGGTCTTCCCCTCTTCCTCCGACATCATACAACCCTTCTCTCCGCCGCCCCCTAAACCCGCCGCCCATCAACACCACCACGATCCCCTAGAGTTCCCTACCCAGGTTATATTTTCCTGAATTTCTTCGATTATTTAATCGTTCATTAAGAAAAAAATTTGTAATGGATTTTAATTAATGTTTTTATTTTGGCGTGGGATTGGTTATGGGAATACTGTAAGCATCGACTTTTGTTCTTCGTGCTCCTATAGATATTTTTATTTTTTTTTTCCCCTTTTCTTATCATGGTGATTTATTTAAGCTTAAAAAATAGATCGTTGCATTCCAATGTCTTCGTGCACTGAACTATCATCTTTCAGGTTATTCTCTTGGCTTAGAGTAGAAACAAGTGATTCTTTTATCAAAGTGCTTTTTATTCTTGCGAGGTCAGTAGTCGCAGTAGTTTTTGTCCTAGTCGTTTCTCCATTCTTTTTTGTGTTCTCAAAGTTTTATTCAGACTTTAATTTTTGTCATTCACATAGACATTGGATTTTATGTTTTTATCGAATAGCAACAGCCCCTGTTATTGTGGAGGAAGGTCCAAACAGGCAATTGACAGGTGGTATACTACATGGGTATAGGAGGTAGGCTGTGCTTAAATTGACTGGTGATGAGATAACTTTTATCTTTTGTCTAGTGAGACATCTCTCTAAGATTGATAACTGTTTAAGAATGACGATGTTAGCAATCAATAGTTTGGAGAAATTCTGTATAATTAAGTGCCTGGAAGATGCCCATGCCCTGCTTTCTCTCATATATCTTATTTGAATCTGGTGGGTCTTCACATCTTGTGTCGGATGATCTCATTTAGCTGCATGTAAAATATAATAGGTTCTTGCTTGTTTTATGTTCATTATTCTTGCAATGCACTCGTAGTAGTTTATCTCTTATATGTTTTTTTTATCAGCACTTTTGGTTAGTTGTTAGTAAAGTTGTGTAGCATCAATCTATATCTTACTTACAATGTGATCCTCCAATTTGAGTGATTCACGTCCACCACAATTTTGCAGGCATTGATGAGTTTAAGTCACGAAACTTGTTATTTGTTTTGTAGTTTAAATCACCACAAGTTCTGGTTCTAGTTTTGAACAGAAATAGAAAGCTATTTTGGTTCCAGATTTTTAATTGGATCCCTAATGTTCTTTTTTATTCCTGCAAATCACCTTCTTTTTATTCCTGCAAATCATCTGGTATTTCTTTGTAAATTAGTGCATTAAAACAGGGAACTCATTCAAAATTAGGGTGCATAAAATAGGAACAACTTTTGACTGAAACAGGGGCTTATTGGGATGCATTCAATATGTGTTTGAGTTAATTTTTTCATTCTTCTTATTGTGAAATCTGATTTGCCAACTTTATATAGTGTTCCTTTTACTAGTTCGCTCATGATTTCAAATTGATTGTTTCTTTGACCCTGAAAGGGCTGGATCTTCTAAGAGGCTGTCATATTTTTTGGAGAATTATTTGATGTGATTGGCTTCACTATTCAAACTTGATTGGCTTCACTGTACAAACTTGAAAGTTCATCTGTTCTCACTTATTGACTCGGTTAAACTGGAAAAGAACTTAGTCAGTTTGTTTTAATATTTTCTAACTGAAATGTAGAATATCGAAATTGTCTTAAAACTAAAGTTAGTTGCACTGCTTTGCTACGAATTATTCTGACTGAACATCCAATCAACAGCAGGCTTTTAATTACTGTTTTCTCAAGATTATTGATATCGATTCCCATTTGTAAATATGTCACTATGTATTTGGTTTATTACTTGATCAATATGAACTTTATTGATTTGTTTGTGGGAACACGCATCTTTCCGTGTGTAATGTGCTTTTCAATTTTAATTTCCTTTCAAATTTTGACTGCGTCAGAGCTGTGTCCAACACATACTACACCCATGTCCCATGCATGGTACTGGACACCTAACTTCTCCGAGGGTGTCTTAATTTGATTTTTCTCTTGGTTTTTCAATTGCTTTATTGAATTTGAATTAAATTTTCATCTTTTATTCTTGATATAGGGCTTAATGATTAAAAGCGCTTGGCCATAATTCTACTGTTATTAAGTTTTCCATTTATGTTTGAATCAGGCAAATCTCGCACAACTCAGTACTAATGTTGCTGAACAGGTATATCTGATTCCAGACGTCACGAACTTTGCTTGTCATTGTTTGCTAACGAAAATTGTTGTGAAATAGAACACCAGTTGCAACTCAAGAATGATGAAGTTCCTTATAAATAGAATTTGTCACTCAATTAATTTATTCATTGAAGTTTGGTTTATGTATAATCGGTCACACACACGGTGGAAATATATTCAAAGCAGTAGTAAGGTGGTGAAAATCGACACAAGATTTAAATGGTTTGGTTTCATGTATTTACATCCAAGGCATCTAGCAGCAGAGAACAAAACTTAATTAAATTAAACATTAAATGCTTCCCTCGATCGCATGCCTAGAGCTTACAGGAGGAGAAATCACAATGATAACATATCTTGGAAAATTTGAATGGTCCAACCAATTAAGCCTTTTAGAAGTGTAAATCCACCTAAAATAATTACTGAAAGACACGAAAACAGTGAACTACCTCAGACAAGTATCGATTTTTCGTTGCAGCAGATTCGAAAGTTAGGGTTAGGGTGTAGGAAGGTGGCCGGATATGGTCAGTCGATGAAGGTGAGGGGGTAGTTTCGGCTTTTTGTAAATTTGTTGATTCTTTTGTTGTTGTGAGGGATGTTTTCTTTGAAAATAGAGGCTTTTGTGCATTTGTTAAGGATTTTTATGGTGACACTCAGTTTTGTGCAGTTATGTTAAAGACGATTAACTGCTTCTTATAAAAGTAAATAGGGGGGCTGGACAGAGCCTCAGCAAGGAAATTTTTTGAAATTTTTTAATTTTTTTTTTAATAAATAAATATGTTTTGTCCATCTTTAATGTATTGAGTCAATGTATGATAGATTGTATGCTCCTTCTCAGTCAAATACCGCATTGATTGATAACTCACTCTGCTTGCTCCTTCGAATTGAAGAAGGGGAATTGAAAATTAGAAGGGAACTGTGGAAGAACATAGAGAAAAGAAGGGAGAGAAATCCAGAATCATTCTACTACCTGTAATGTCTGTAATGTGATTGTATCACATTTAGAACAATCCTGCACACCTAATGACTAAAGCAATTGCTTCTTTACTTCTTCTTAACAATTTGTTAAGAAAAAAAATTATTTTTAGAGGTTGCAAACACTACCTAAACAAGCCTGCATATTAGAAGTATGCTTTTTCTCACTTTTTGCATTCTATATTGTGCCTGAGTTTATTATTTGGAATGTGAATTCAAAATGCTTTTTTAACTTTTGATTGATTATGAGAAAAAGAAAGTGCTCTTTTTTTTTATTAGTTCAAAAGGTAAATGTTACATGCTTTTATGGTAGTATAGAGTTACATTTATGGTACTTCTGTTTTCTCAGAGGGACAGCAGTGACAATGAAGAACATGTTTGAAAGTCAGTTTCCTGGAATGGACGTTGTTCTTGCCAATCACCCGCCTCCTCTACCGAAACGGTTGTTGAGCAAAGTTGTACCAGTCGTTCAATTTGGTGCAATTGGAATTATAGTGGCTGGAGAGCATATATTCCCTCGTCTTGGATTTGCTGCACCCCCTCAATGGTACTACTCCATGCGAGCAAATAGATTTGGAAGTATGGCAAGCATTTGGCTACTTGGAAACTTCCTTCAATCCTTCCTGCAGAGTTCAGGGGCTTTTGAAGTGTATTGTAATGGTGAACTGGTACTATTCCTCTCCCTTGTTATATATATACCTGTGTCAACCTTTTGCTTTCAACTTCATTTTCTTGCTGCTTGTGTAGCTTTGCATGTTGTTGCATCTGATGCTTGAGTTAAAATTAACGTATGGAGGTTTTTTCAAGAACACATATTTGAATCACTGAAAGGTTCAAATGTGCTTTACCGCGCATGCTTTGCATATGACAGGTGAATTAAGATTAAGAGTATGGATCATCTTCTCTACAAATATGCTTGATATCAGTTTGTGACTAAAGGGTCAAGTGTGTTCTTACCAAAAAATTAACATTTAAGATGTTGGTTCTATTAAATGTTACCGGTGTTAATGTTGGCAGATATATGTTCTGTTCCAATCTCTTCGTGCAATGGACTAAGATAATACAAGTGATTTATTTAAGCTTAAAAAATAGATTGTTGCATTCCAATGTCTTCGTGCACTGAACTATCATCTTTCAGGTGATTCTCTTAGCTTAGAGTAGAAACAAGCGATTCTTTTAAAAGCGAGCTGTTGTTTGAGCGCTGTTTCTGTAGCATTTCTTCATCGATTTCTGTCATTTTCGGATACTTAAAGGCTGTATTCAAATCTCAATACAAAGTTGAACCAGCCCCTATTCCTCTAGCTCTTTCCAGTAACTTTTAGCCGAGATTTTATGGGGAGAAGCTGTTGTTCGGTTTCCATCTTACTTTTGGCTTTGAGTTGGGATGATTTTAAGATCCATTCAAGCCTTTAATTCGAGTTTCATGTGGGTTTTCTTGAGGTACAGGCGCACAACAGGCTTCCCGAAAATGGATTTTGAACCACTTCGATTTAATTTGTTTTCGTTACATTTATCACACATAATGAATTTGGAAAAGACTCCGGTTCCCATTGTCAAATTCTTGGAGAGCTATGTTATTCCAATGAAGCAGATTGATGATCATATCTACTTTTTTCCGAGATTTCTTTTACATAAACTGGAAGTTTTAAGGAAATGTGTTGATAAGGTTGATGAAATGGGAGTTAGTAGGAGCTCTAAAAGTTTATTTATGCTGTTAGGATTATGCGTTCATTCTGCGTTTATTTATATATGTGGAATGCTGTATTTTTTGTTTTGTTTTTTATTTTCCTGCTAAAATAGTTTTTCTTTTCACAGAACATTCTTGGGGTTATCTATTCCTTCTGTATGTGGTTGTTCAAGTATCCCGGGTTGTTTTAGTTAGAGTAGTGTTTCCATTTATGCAATATTTTGGTATGGTCTTGACTGGAAGGAAGCTATTATTCTTGTGTGGGCTGGTTTGCGAGGAGCCGTAGCATTTTCGATTTCGCTCTCTGTTAAAGTGAGTTAATATAGCATCTTTTAGATGATATTTTAGTTCTATTTGATTCATACGTTGGCATCTCTGTGTATGATATTGGATATTCATTTTTATATTACTATATGAGTGGTAGTATTCATACTAGATCATTGAAGTATAATTTTTTTTAATGTGAAAAGAGTGTTGACAGAAATAAACCAAGTCACTACAAGAAATTTGGGATTCAATAACACCCAATGGACAACGATTTTTCGAAAAACCATTGTCTTTTTTTCATTTAACAACGGTTTTATTGAAAACCGTTGTTCTCCAATTTTTGTTGGAAAACCGTGGTAGTTAATACATTATTTGATTTGATGGATAGATTATAATTTATTTGATTTAATTGATGTAAAATTATTAATTAATAAATAGATAAATAATATGACGAAAATAAGGCGAAATTGATTGTGATAAGTTATGCATAGATTAATAATACATCAAACCAAACAATGCCTATATGTTTAATACGAGACATGCATGTTATGGCTCGAATTTTTGCAGTTCAAGTGAGTTAGCTATTAATAGCGAGTCTATCGGCAGTGACAGGTGGAACGGTAGAGTTAAGTGGAAATAATGCTCAGAAAATTCTAAGTGTGGCAGTTTGGAGCTCATAGAAAATTATGGTTTCAGCGAATGAATCCATAGGTGTACCTTGAGATCATACTTGGAGGCGAGAACCGACTACAGGAGTGTGAGGACGAAGGCGGCGGCGAGAGGAGACATCGACGATCAACTGCAGCCCAATTGGATTGTGATTCCACCAGAATTAAAGAAGAATACGTTGTCTCGCACAAATTGAATAGGATTCGAATTTGTATGAAAAGATTACAAGATACAAATATTTACAAATATTATCTTGACATATTTATCTTGATAACAAATCTTTCAAATCTATCTAGATAAAGATAATCATCTATAATAACAATATATTTATAACAAGATACAAATCTTTACAAAAATTTCTTTTCTTTTTATTTGTTTGTAGAGTCCAAATATATTCTATTTTGTAAAGGGATTTTTTCAGTTCCTTTCGTTTCCTTTGGTTGTTCAGAATGAGTGAGAACGGGGAGGTGGACAAGATCAGCCAGTTGCCAGACGATGCTCTTGTGGCCATAATCTCTCGATTAACATGGCGAGAAGCTATCGCCACCAGCATCCTATCGACTCGTTGGCGCCACCTCTATACTTACATCACTCGGCTCTCCTACTCCACTCTACATCCCTCCGAACGATCAAAAGACAAATATTTTCAACAATTACAGGAAAAGGAATTTTCCAAGCACATGAATGAGACTTATGATTTCTTTGCTTCAAATAAAGACCCTCTGTTTTTGGAAGAATTCAAGTTGCATATACCCTGTCTGAAGGGAGGAAATATTAAGAGGTTGCTTCCATTAGTGCTGGAAAAAGAAGTAGAAAGCATCGACATACGCATAATTTATCACAACAAAGCTATGCCTGGCTATTACACTTTTCCCCGTAAGACTTTGATTAATAGAAAAGGTGGCGACTTAGGGTTGTTTCCAGGCCTCAAGTCACTCAGAAAATTGTCCCTACGCTCTCTTCATGTAGATGATCGAGATGTCGAGCTTTTCGTTTCGAATTGTGCTGTTCTGGAACACTTGTCCATTGTGGGTTCTTACAGGTTAGAAAAGGTGTCGTTGGTTGGACATTCCAAGTTGAAGTGCTTGGAGATTTCTTCTTCTAGGAATTTGGTGTCGATTGAGGTTCATGACATGATCAACCTTGTTTCTTTGACATGCTATAAAATACAACATAGGTATTCACACCCCGAGTATTCAATTTTCCTCCAAAATGTCCCAAAGCTTGTTGAGTTCAATGCTTCCGATCAACGTCACGTACTTGGCCACATCTTACCCGGAATTGCGTCTCCCGTTCTTGATCAACTGCTGCACATTAATGTTGTCTCAACAGAAATCTCTGTAAGTGGTACTATAATCAATATAGTATCAGTGTTACTTTTTATTTTTATTGATGATGTTTCTTCCATTGGCAGAATCATTGTATATTGCCACCCCTACCGGTATTAAATAATCTAAAGCATCTCAAGCTTCAAGTTAATTGTATGGATGGTAGCAGGGCTTTTCTTCATGATTTTCCTCGGTATTGGCGATGTCCTAGCTTGCAGAAACTTGAGATAAAGGTAAGTTTGGTTTTATATATATGTAGATGACTTGCAAAATCTTGATGTATGTCTTTTAATTTGCAGCTTCTGTGGATGAGTTTTGAAGTTTATGATGATGGATATCATGCACTTTTAAAAGATTTACATGAAACGGGAATGTCGACGATTAAACCACGTAGCCATCTCAAAGAGGTGACTCTCTCAGGATGCATAGGGTCTCCAGTTGATTTAAGCTTATTATTTATTATCATCAAGCAAGCCGTTGCACTAGAAACACTCATTGTCGAACCTTGTCAACAAACTCCGGAAATCCGACAGAGGGCTGCGGCTCTTGCACGAGAGTATCTCAAGCAAATTACACCGGTCTCGACTAATCTAATCATTATGTAGCTCATAAGATATCTATACGTTATTTAATTATTTATAAGATGTTGAATATTTGGAATTGTTTCTGCATTGTTACGAGGGCAAACGGAAAGTTACAAAGGTATGCATGCGGCTTGAGGTAATAAGTTGATGGGACAGATCAGCTTTAATGCACCATTTTGAAGTTATCCTGGTTTTGGTTTCTAACATTGAGAATATGTGTCATTCACTTATTTAAGGGAATCCACTTATTTAAGGGCATCCACAATAGTAAAAAGCTCGGGAGAGTTTTTTCGTGTTTTTCACTCCGTCGTATCAACGACATCTCAATTTATATAAATAGTTTCTTTTATAAATATTTAATAATTTTATTTTATAACAAATGAATATAATTTTAATTCAATTTCAAAATTTTTGTAATGTTAAATACATATTTTTATTTTTAAAAAACAACTACAAATTTATTTTTTACATTTAATTATTACAAATAATTCATATTATTCAAAATATGATAGTGAAAATATTCAACATTAATAATTATAATAATTAAAAATTTAGATTACATAATATATCAATAGATACCACGACATGTGAAAATTAAATAAATATTGAAAATAACCAAAACATACATAATATATGTTTGTTTTATTGGTCTCCCAACCTTCTTCCTCCATGATTACTTTCGATGTCATTTTTTCCTGATTATCATCCACAAAAATGAATTTTGATAACCGCTTCCGAGGGGGTAAGCAATGGCCCAGTATAATAAAACCAAAATAAAAATAACATTCACTATACTGATATGATATATGGATGCAATGCATGATCAGGTACGTATATCCACTTGCACGGGAAATCAGAATAACGATAGGTGAAAAATCGGTAAATGCAACACATAACATCTCAAGCAACAGGCTAGGCTCGGCCACACTGCCGTAGCGACCTCTCATTCTCCAGTCTACTACCGTGTGCTGGTCAGCTCGCCATGGACTACATATATACTGCGCCTTATCGGCCTACAACATCTATCAGGCTAGTCGCAACACCTTACCATCCCGACAATCCTCTCGATCATACACACAAATACGGTCATCAATAGGATCAAGGATCAAAATGTAATGAAATACCGTGTCATACATCGATGCTACATATATACGAAAAATGAGTTATTTGCACCAAGCACCCTTGTGAAATATTGAAAATGCACACTTCTCCCCTGTGAAATTTTAATAGGCATCTTAAACCCTAACCTTTTAAAAAATTAGCACACTCGCCTCCTCAGATGAGTGATTGTTGCGCACGCGCCCCTTATGCGACTGAGCAAAGATTTTGATATTTTTTTTGCACCAAATACCCCTGTGAAATATTTAAAATGCATATTTGACCTATGTGAAAATAATTTTTAAATCTATTCAACCCATAATACATAATTTTTATTAAAATCTAATTATAAAATATTTAGCAAACAATTTTCGTTTTATTAATTTTATTTTTAGTTTTTAATTTATTATGATTATATAATTATTTTCTAAAAAATATTATTATTTTATCTTGTTATCATTATTTTATTAAACTTTCTTCTTGTTTTCAACTTCTCAATTAAAAATGCATTCATAAACGAGATTTAAATACGTAAAAGTACCAAAATATTAAATCAAAATGATAATTTCATGCATATTACTTTTCAATTTAGGATTATAGATTTTTGAACTAAAATCTAAATTTTTTAAATGAATTGCAGAATTTGCATTAAATAGTAATACACAATATTTATTAAGATCTAATTATAAAATATTTTTCAAACATTTTTAATTTTATTTATTTTTAGTTTTTATTTTAAATTTATAATTTATAATTAATTTATTTCTAAAAAAATTATTACTTTATCTCGTTATCATTATTTTATCAAATCATTTTGTGTTTTCAACTTCTCCATTAAACATGATTCATAAATAAGGATTTAAATATCTTAAAATACCAAAATATTGAACCAAATGATAAGTTCATAAATGATACTTTTCAATTTAGAATTATATAAGCATGTTATTTTTTTATTATTTATTACAAATTGTGCAATGTATATTCTTGAAAAATTTAAATTTTGGTTCAATAATATATAGTACTAAATCGAAAAAGTAATATGTTTGAACTTATCGATTTAGTTCAATATTTTGGTACTTGAAATTATTTAAATACTTGTTTATGAATGCATGTTTAATGGAAAAGTTGGAAATAAGAAGAAAGTTTAATAAAATAATGATAACAAGATAAAATAATACTATTTTTTAGAAAATAATTATATAATCAAAATAAATTTAAAATTAAAATTAAAATTAATAAAATGAAAAGTGTTTGCTAAATATTTTATAATTAGATTTTAATAAAAATTGTGTATTATGGGTTGAATATATTTAAAAATTATTTTCACATGGGTCAAATATGCATTTTTAATATTTCACAGGGGTATTTGGTGCAAAAAAATATCAAAATCTTTGCTCAGTCGCATGAGGGGCGCGTGCGCAACAATCACTCATCTGAAGGGGCGAGTGTGCTAATTTTTTAAAAGGTTAGGGTTTAAGATGCCTATTAAAATTTCACAAGAGAGAAGTGTGCATTTTCAATATTTCACAGGGATGTTGGGTGCAAATAACTCTACGAAAAATATGTATGTGTAAAATAGATTTTATTTTAATGCATCAATGTTTATGAAATGCCACAAATAAATCACATAGACAAATAAATGTTACATAAACTATATGTTCAACACATCTCAAACTTTTTGGATACCTACTGTAGGTTATTAGATAATAATCTACTTTTTTTACTAATTAATCACTGCAAAATATTTAAATCAACTCTACGAACCCACGATCACACTACAAGATTTACACATACTTGTAATTGGTTTGAATTAAATACGTTCATGTTCATTTTATATAAATCAAATTCAATAATCTCATGTGAGAATTTGAGCCACTTTTCCATAGCCTTAGATTTGAACAATATATACCTTATAGCCGTTTTAGTATTTCAAATGGAGTCTTTAGCATGGTTTAACTTACTAACATACCAAAACCTGAAACAGTTCATGAACTCCAAACCATGGGCTATATTTAATTAGGTTCAATAGCTCGCATATTTTGATTAGGCTACATTTCTCGAACTTTGGGCAAGACTAAATCATTTAAATTAAACAAAGTATTAAAATACATGCTATCGCATAAGTATATATACCTATTTTCAAGTGTTTTTAATTTCAATATTTTTCAAAAAAGGAAATGGAATACATTTCGCAAATATTTTTTAAGGAAGAATTTAAGTAATTTCAGTACACATGAAAATAGTTTCAGCTATCAATTTAACCAATATCAAGCTAGGTGGCTTTTGTTAAACTTCCAAATAAGATTCATGCTTTTAGCTGCAAGGAAATGATATGCTTCGACAATACTTTATGTTCCAAGAAATATGAGTGCTTATCATCTTCGAACGCCCTTTATAAACTGAATAATTTATTAATTATTATTTTGTAAAAATGGCCTATGTTTGGGTTTATTTATATATTAATCTAGACTATTTCCAAATCAATTATCTAATTTCTTTAGAACCTATTAGTGTGTGTACGTACGTGTGTATATTCTACATACATGTGTATGTTTTCGGCACACACACACACGTGTGGAATTAATCATATAGTTTTTCCAAATCTCAACAAATTCTCTAGTCCAAAGCTCCAAATCTCCGGTACACCCATAAAAATAAACTTTTAAATATGCCTTCAAAATATTATCAATCAAGATCAACTTTTGAGTTTTAACGAATAGGAAAAATAAGATGGAATAAATTAAGAAAACAAATATGTACCTTTGTCGGAGACACCAAGGTGAAGCAGCAGAAGTTGATTTACTTTATTCTTATAATTTTTATTAATTGGATTTTGTTGTGAAAAAGTAAAAATTTATGGTAAAAAGTAAATACTCCAAAAACTTAAAATATATCAAACTCTACACTTTATAATATTTGTCTCTCAACTCAATTGTATTTTTCATCACAAATGAAGACCTATTTATAGATCCACATTTGAGATTAATCCAAAAATAAATACATCATCACACACTAATTTTCCACATTTTACAACTCAATATTCAACATTCAACATTCAATATTCAACATAATAATAATAATAATATATTTTTCAACACTCCCCCTTGTGATGATGATCGTGATATGATGACTGTCTTCATTACGTGTTTTATACTGCCTCGTTAAAAACTTTACTAGGAATGTAACGACCCACTGTATCAAGACGGGTCTTTTCAGCGTGCTTTTGTCCTCACTCACACGCACCCTGAGAAACTTCCCAGGGGGTCACCCATCCTATAATTTCCCCAAGTTAAGCACGCTTAACTTTGGAGTTTTTATGTGATGAGCTCCCGAAAAGAAGATGCACCTTCTTGATATGAGCAGTACATATGAAATCTTTTAAACCCTCCTCAACTATGTAGTCTCATACCTACACAATCTCAGAATTCCCTCTCATTCCGGCACGGGATCGGTTCATTCATGTCTCCCTCCGCCTAGAAGCCTACCAGGAGCCGCTCATTGTCCGTGCAACCTCTTGGCACCGGCGATCACTCCCTGCTTCCTCAGCCCCGGGCGTCACATGCCCACCAGCTTCCGCTTGGTTCGTCCCCGAACCATACCGTACTAAGAGAGGTCGGCTTTGATACCATTTGTAACGACCCACTGTATCAAGACGGGTCTTTTCAGCGTGCTTTTGTCCTCACTCACACGCACCCTGAGAAACTTCCCAGGGGGTCACCCATCCTATAATTTTCCCAAGTCAAGCACGCTTAACTTTGGAGTTTTTATGTGATGAGCTCCCGAAAAGAAGATGCACCTTCTTGATATGAGCAGTACATATGAAATCTTTTAAACCCTCCTCAACTATGTAGTCTCATACCTACACAATCTCAGAATTCCCTCTCATTCCGGCACGGGATCGGTTCATTCATGTCTCCCTCCGCCTAGAAGCCTACCAGGAGCCGCTCATTGTCCGTGCAACCTCTTGGCACCGGCGATCACTCCCTGCTTCCTCAGCCCCGGGCGTCACAAGGAAAAACCCAGTGGGATAAAAACCATAGTAAGGAAAAAAGAGTGTAGCCACGTAAACTCCCCCTCATGTTAACATGAGTGATTCTTCACATATTCCGTAGATTGCGCATCCCAATGTTGTATATATGCTTTCTGAATATCGTCGTGGGAAATGCTTTTGTGAAGAGATCTGATTAGTTCTCACTTGATTGAATGTAACAGATATCAATATCTTTATTCTTCTCAAGCTCTTGAGTGTAGGCAAAGAATTTTGGGGGGATATGTTTGGTTCTGTCACTTTTGATGTATCCTTCTTTTATTTGAGCAATACATGCAGCATTATCTTCATATAGTGTCACAGGCTTCTTGTCTACTGTCAATCCACACGATATTTGAATATGTTTGGTCATTGACTTTAACCATACACATTTACGACTTGCTTCATGTAATGCAATAATCTCAGCGTGATTTGATGAAGTTGTTACGAGTGTTTGTTTCTGTGAACGCCAAGAAATTGCGGTGCCTCCACGAGTAAATACATATCCGGTTTGGGAACGTGCCTTATGTGGATCAGATAAATATCCAGCATCGGCATAACCAATGATACTTTGATTGGTGTCTTTTGAGTACAAAAGTCCCAAATCTATCGTTCCTCGTAGATAACGAAATATATGTTTAATTCCGTTCCAGTGCCTCTTTGTTGGATATGAACTAAATCTTGCCAATAAATTTACAGCAAAAGATATATCAGGTCTAGTGCAATTTTCAAGATACATAAGGGCACCAATGACACTTAGATATGGTACTTCTGGACCAAGAATAACTTCATCATCTTCACATGGACGGAATGGATCCTTTTCTATGTTTAATGATCTTACAACCATTGGAGTACTTAATGGATTTGATTTATCCATATTAAAATGTTTAAGGATCTTTTCTGTATAATTTGCCTGGTGAACAAAAATTCCACATTCTTTTTGTTCGATTTGCAAACCCAGACAATACTTAGTTTTTCCAAGATCCTTCATTTCGAATTCTTCCTTCAAGTACATCATAACTTCTTGAATTTCTTTATTCGTTCCAATGATGTTTAAATCATCAACATATACAGTAATAATTACACATCCGGATGTTGTTTTCTTGATGAAAACACAAGGGCATATTGGATCATTTACATATCCCTTTTTCATCAAGTTTTCACTTAGCCGATTATACCACATTCGGCCGGATTGCTTTAACCCATATAATGATCTTTGCAATTTTACAGAATAAAATTCTCTGGGTTTTGAACTTTGTGCTTCAGGCATCTTAAATCCTTCAGGGATTTTCATGTATATATCACTATCAAGTGATCCGTATAAGTAAGCTGTAACAACATCCATAAGACACATTTTCAAATTTTCAGACACTGCCAAACTAATTAAATATCGAAACGTAATTGCATCCATAACAGGAGAATACGTTTCTTCATAATCAATTCCAAGCCTTTGAGAAAAACCTTGTGCAACAAGTCTAGCTTTATATTTGAATATTTCATTTTTCTCATTTCGCTTTCGAATAAAAACCCATTTGTATCCAACAGGTTTTACACCTTCAGGTGTGAGGACTATAGGTCCAAAAACATTACGTTTATTCAGCGAATCCAATGCAACCTGGATGGCATCTTTCCATTTTGCCCAATCATGACGAGTTTTACATTCACCAAAGGTCTTTGGTTCATGATCCTCGTTTTCATTTATGATGTCACATGCCACATTATAAGAAAATATCTCATCAATATCTTTTATATCTTTTCGGTTCCATATTTTTCCAGTATTAATATAATTGATAGAGATTTCACGATTCTCGTCAGTTTATGGTTCTGACAGAATATTTTCATCATCAAGTATTTTTTCTGGAACACCATTTTCTATTTTATGATCATCGTGTTTCTCTATGCCTTTTCTTTTCCGAGGATTTTTATCCTTGGAACTGACTGGCCTTCCACGCTTCAAGCGTTTTATGACATCATGAGTGTCTTCAATTTGTTTATTTGGAATTTCAATTCGAGCAGGGGCATTTACAGCATGTATATATGATTTTGTTACCCCTTTTGTGTCTGCAAATGCATCTGGCATTTGATTTGCAATTCTTTGCAAGTGCACAATTTGCTGTACATCTTTCTCACATTGTTTGGTCCTTGGATCCAAATGTAACAATGATGGTACATACCATGTGATTTCTTTTTCGATGTGTTTCTTTTCTCCCCCTAACATTGGGAAGATTTCTTCATTAAAATGACAATCAGCAAAACGTGCTGTAAACACATCGCCTGTCCGAGGCTCAAGATATCGAATGATTGATGGGCTATCATAACCGATATAAATACCAATTTTTCTTTGAGGACCAATTTTTGATCATTGAGGTGGTGCAATAGGCACATACACCATACATCCAAAAATTCTCAGATGAGAAATATTTGGTTCTTTACCAAATGCAAGCTGCAATGGGGAGAATTTATGATATGCACTTGGTCTGATGCGAATTAATGCCGCAGCATGTAAAATTGCATGTCCCCATATAGAAATAGGGAGTTTTGTTCTCATAATCATTGGTCTAGCAACCAGTTGTAGACGTTTAATCAATGATTCAGCTAATCCATTCTGTGTATGAACATGAGCAACATGATGTTCAACAGTAATTCCCATTGACATACAATAGTCATTGAAAGTTTGGGAAGATATTCTCCAGCATTATCAAGTCTTATTTTCTTGATTGTATAATCGGGAAATTGATTCCGCAATTTTATTATTTGAGCCATTAGTTTTGCAAATGCCACATTCCGAGTTGACAATAAGCATACATGTGACCATCTGCTGGAGGCATCGATCAATACCATAAAATATCGAAATGGTCCACATGGTGGATGAATTGGCCCACAAATATCACCCTGAATACGTTCAAGAAATATGGGTGATTCTGTTTGGATTTTAGCTGGTGATGGTCTTATAATAAGTTTTCCAAGAGAACATGATTTACATTGAAACTTATTATTCTGAAAGATCTTCTGGTCTTTCAATGGATGACCATGCGTATTTTCAATAATTCTTCGCATCATTATTGAACCAGGATGTCCCAATCGATCATGCCAATTGATTAATATTGAAGAACTATTAACCACCATATTTGATTCGATTGGCCTTATATGTGTATAATGCAATCCAGTAGGGAGCATTGATAATTTTTCAACCACATATTTCTTTCCTGATTTATATGTGGTAAGACACATATATTTCTGATTTCCATAAGTTATTGTCTCAGTATCATATCCATGAGAATATATGTCATTAAAACTCAACAAATTTCTTTTCGATTGTGGTGAATATAAATCATCATTTATCAAAAATTTTGTACCATTAGGTAACAAAAAATGTGCTTTTCCACAACCTTCAATCAAGTCTACAGGACCTGATATTGTATTCACCATTGTTTTTGTTGGTTTTATTTCCAAGAAATATCTTTCATCTCGCAGAATAGTGTGCGTTGTACCACTATCCGGTATGCAAATTTCCATGATATTATTTCCATGTTTGCACATAGCATTTTCCATATCAAACTTCATAAAAATGCAATAAAGAAAAATTAAGTACAATACAAATGCAAAATATAACATGCTTTATAATACAAGAATGCATAAAAATAAAAATTTGTTACAATCTAATCCCACCAATCTTTTAATCAATGTCTTCGAAATCATTCAAAAAATCTGCAGCATTGAAACTAGTTGAACCAATTAAATGGTCACTATTTTCAACAAAATTGGTCTCTTTTTCTTTCCCCTTTGTCGATTCTTTATAGAGCTTACATAGGTGCTCAGGGGTTCGACAAATATGTGACCAATGTCCTGGAGTGCCACATCTATAACAAACACTCTCAGATCTTTTTGAGTGATTTTCATTTTCACTCGTATTTTCATGCTGCCTTTTTGGTGGGTGGTTCGTGACGTTCTTTTGAGATGAGTTATTGAAATAACTATCTCGATTATTTTCATATCCACGGCCACGACCACGACCACGACCACGATAATTTTTACGTCCACGTCCATGCCCACGCCCACTTCCTCGACCTCGTCCACGACCAAATTCTGGTCTATGTCTTTGATTTTGGTTTTCATTTTTCATTACGACATTTGCTTCAGGAAATGCCGTTGATCCAGTGGGTCGGGATTGATGATTTTTTATTAACAATTCGTTGTTCTTTTCCACCACAAGAAGACATGCAATGAGTTCAGAATATCTCGTAAAACCACGCACTCTATACTGTTGCTGTAGAGTTATATTTGATGCGTGAAAAGTGGAAAACGTTTTCTCAAGCATTTCCATCTCTGTGACTTCAAGTCCACAGAATTTTAATTGCGAGACTATTCGATACATCGCAGAATTATAATCACTGACTTTTTTAAAGTCTTGGATTCTCAATGAATTCCATTCATCACGGGCGGTCGGAAGTATCACTTCCCTTATATGCTCAAATCTTTCTTTCAACCCTTTCCATAAAATCATTGGATCTTTTTCTGTGAGATACTCACATTTCAACCCTTCATCAAGATGTCGGCGTAAGAAAATCTGTAACACCCGTTATTTTAAATACGTAAATCCGCATGCATAATTAGGATATTTAATTATTTAAATTTGTGATTTATAGGTTAAATAATTATGTGAATTATTTGTGCATGATTTAATTTATTTTTTTAAGCATTTAACCCATAATTAGTGATTTTATGATTTTTAGTATTTTAATTATTTTATCGCGTAGACGGGACCGTGGACGGACGAGATGACAACTTTCTAGCCAATTTATTTCATGTGCCTTTTAAGAGCCCAAAAATATTATTTTGAGTTTTATTACCTCAATATTTTTAGTATTTAATTTTATATAATTTTAGGGGTCCGTTTTTATTCAAAATAAGCCAAAATATTGACTTTTTAGTATTTTTAAAATTTCATTTATTTGATATTTCGGGATTTTATTAAGTTATCAGATTATTAAATATTAATGGGAATTTTTAAGTTGTATATTTTATATTTAAAACCTTATTTATGTTTTAATTACCCTATATTCTATTTTTAATTAAAACTCTAACCTAATCTACCCAAAACCCCACGTTTCTTTCCATCAGCCGCCTCACCCCATCTCCATCATCTTCCTCGTCGATCCAGCAGCCGAGGAAGGACCCCATAGCCGATTCTCTTCAAAGTTTCAAGGTTTCTCGTCGTCCCGTCGTCCCGGAATCGTCCCACGCTCGTTTTTCTCTTCAAACTTCGGTGCTAGGCATGTTTTTATTCTACTTTTTCGTACAATAACAGTGAATATTATGTGTGCGTGGTGTATGCGTTGATTTGTTCTTGAAAATTTTCAGAAATTTATTTGAGTTTGTTCTTGGTGCTCGATTTGATGTATTCTCCATTCATGCTCACGTTTCTTTATTCCATGGCACGTTTAGCTACTGGTATAGGTTCAGAGGAAGTGTGGGGGTTGCCTGGACTCGAATGGCTCAAGTGGTTCGAGCCAAACGAGCCCAGGAAACCAAAGTGGTTCGATCGGCCATCGAGGGTGCAGAATAGGGTTTCCGAGAGAAGGGGTTCGGGTTCATGGTAGTAGGCTGCATGGGGCTGGGGGCTGGTGCAGGTTAGGTCCGCCCAGACGTGGGCTACGTCTGGGCGGCGGCGCTCCGGCCAGGGGTGGCCGGAGCAGGCCGGCAGCAGCCACGGAGGGGCTGCTGCTCACGGCCGCAGCTGAAGTGAGAATAGGGCAGATCGGGTTTAGGGTTTTAGGGTTGGTCCGGGTCGGGTCTTGGGTCCGGGTCGGGTCTGGAAGTAAGTGGGTTAAGTTAGTTAGGTTCGGGTTCGGGTCCGGGTTAAGTTAGTTGGGCTCGGGTATTTTTATTTTTAAGTTTTAAGTTTAATTAAAGGTTTAATGGGCCTAATTAAATCTTAAAATTTTATTGGGCTCCATTTAATTATTTTGGGTTGATTTTAATTATTTGGGATTTAAATTAATTTAATTAAGTAAGTCCAATAATTTTTATGGGCTTTAGGGCCCGTGAAAGTTATTGGGCCAGTCTTTGGGCTTTTGGGCCCATTGAGCCAGAATTGGTTGTTAATGGGCTTTAATTATTTAATTGGGCTTAGAATAATTTTATTGGGCTTAAGTATGATAATGTGCCAGATTTAAGTAATTGGGCTTGAGTGTTAGGGCCAGCAGTCCAGTACAATCCATGAGAAATTGCATGTGTCCTGAATATATATTTAATTATTTTTATGCATTGAAGTTATTTTAATATTTATATGTTAGTAAGAAATTAAATTAAATATATATGAAGGACACATATTTTATTTAAGTACATGCATTCATGAAATAATTTTAGGTACGATTAAATGTTTAAGGTTGAGCAATAATAAAATATTTTTATGTTGGAAGTTGAAGTAGTGTGACAATTTGAGGGGGATTCGTCCCCATATGTGAACTATTGAAGGGCAGTTTACTGCCAATTTAAGAGGTGATTCGTCACCGCCACGTACGTTGGTTTCCACGCTGATCAGTATTTAATGTATGATTTAAGGTTACACTACGGATACAACCATGCGATGCTAGAAAATTATTTGCTCAACAATATTTATGTATTATGTTATTTAAGTTAATTTAAGTTATGATATGTTATGATATTTCTAAGCATGCTCATTCATGTATATGTTATGTATTAATATTTAATTGTTTTAAATTATTTTAAACCCTTGTTATGTTAGCATGTTGGGCTTCTAGGCTCACTACACTGGTATGGTGCAGGTGAGTTCGTAGAGGAGGATGTAGCTCCTACCGGCGGCAAGAACATATGAGCGGACATGCAGTGACCTCGTGACCGTGATAGATGTCTGAGTCACATTGCATGTTTTTGATTATGTCAGCATGTTACACATTTTATATTATTTTTCAGTGGTTGTGAGTTTTGAATATTTTATTGAATATTGTCAGTGCATGCAAATTTTTAATCATTTTATTTATGCAGTATTTTTAATTAAATGTTTGACTCAGATATTTTTTTTATTTAAAGAATGCAATTTTTATTTAAGTTATTTATTTATTTATTTTAAATCTTTTTATTCTGTGCATGTATGTATGGGCATATATGTGCATATTTTATTTAGTAAGTATATATATAAAAAAAAAATTTTCCGCATATTTATTTATTAATTATAGAGTTAGGGTCGTTTCAGTTGGTATCAAAGCACGATCCTTGGAGGGGTCATTACTACTATGCGAGCTCAGAAATCCATGCTACCGGTCTGTAAGTTTTAAGTATTTATAGTATGATTTAATTCTTTGGATTTAAGTTAGCATTACTTTTAAACCACTTAGTTATGCATGGCGATTTACGTAAAAAAATATGTGGTGGTGCAGAATGCCTCCCAGACCGATGAACAGACGTGGGGGATCTCCACCTACACCTCCACCTCCAACTCCACCTCCGCAGAACCCTCTAGCAGCATTGGAGCAGGCCAATGCGAATATGATGGCAGGGATTACTGCTCTGTTAGAGCCGCAGGCTACTCGTCCTAGGTTGTCCCATGAGGAGGACGTTGCTGAGAGGTTCCAGAAGAAGGGACCGAAGGAGTTCCTTGGTACCACCGATCCTTTGGTGGCTGAGGGGTAGATTCGCTCTCTGGAGTCCATCTTTGCTTATATGGGTATCACAGACGCCGACAGGGTGAACTGTGCGACTTACATGCTGAGAGGAGATGCAGCTCTATGGTGGGAGGGTGCTGCCAGGGGAGTTCACCTTCCTACACTGTCTTGGGCGAAGTTCAGGCGTGTCTTCTACGCCAAGTATTTCACGGAGGATGTGAGGAGTCGCATGATCCGGGAGTTTATGAGTCTCCGGCAGGGGGACAGGTCTGTTGTGGAGTACGTGTGCCAGTTCGAGCGGGGCTGTCATTTTGTGCCTCTGATTGCAGACAGTCCACCGGAGAAGATGAGACAGTTTGTGGAGGGACTGAGAGCGGATATTAAGCATGACGTACGTATGATGGATGTCGCTACATATGAGGCGGCAGTTAGTAGAGCACTGAGGTCAGAGGAGGGTAGGAGAGAGATGCAGCGAGAGCAGCAGGGGAAGAGGCAGTTTCAGGCTGGGTATCAGCGACCATCTTCGCAGCCTCCTGCGAAGAAGCAGTTTACAGGGCCGGCTAAGGGCCCGAATCCGCAGCAGCAGAGGCCACAGCAGCAGAGGGGCGGGGCCCCTAATGCCATAGGTTTTCCTACTTGCCCGAAGTGTCAGAAGATGCATTCGGGACCGTGTTTGTTGGGAGCAGGGGTTTGCTATCACTGTAGGGAGCCAGGGCATCAGATAACTAACTTCCTGAGGAAGAAGAACACTGCTGGTAGAGTGTTCGTCATGCAGGCTGAGGAGGTAGATCCAGACACCTCCTTGATCACCGGTATATCTTATCCCTAGTATTTTATAATTTTACTTTGGTTAAGAATTTTGTTTCTTTATGGAATTGTTGTTCTTTGGGTTATCTATCTGCATGTTAGAATAAGAAGCATGTTTTACTTGTGATTAGAATTAAGAGTTAGTAGTGACTCGTTGGGAAAAATTTGGTAGTGGTATGAAATTGTTGGGAATTTTCTGCGTGCAGGGAGAATTCTAGTTGGAGGCAACTCCACGTTTGCGTTGCTAGATTCAGGGGCTACGCATTCGTTTATCTCCCTGGAGTTTATCAGGCGGGTAGGCATCACACCTGAGATTATTGACAGTGGGTATGATGTTACTATGCCGTCAGGGCAGATTATTTCTACCTCGAAGGTTATTCGAGGACTGGAGTTGGAGCTGCAGGGACACTCCATTCGAGCAGATGTGGTGGTTTTGCCATTGAGTGGATTCGATTTGATTTTGGGTATGGACTGGTTGACAGTCAATGGAGCTTCGATTGATTTTCGTTGGAGATCAGTGTCAGTGAGACCTACAGTAGGCGACCCGTTCACTTTTCATGCATCTCAGAGCAGTGATATTCCTCAGGTGATATCTCTTATTCAGGCGAGGAAGTTGTTGAGACGGGGTTGCCAGGGGTTTCTAGCGAGCATCGTCACGACTTCAGAGCCATCTAGCAGATCATTATCAGAGATAGAGGTGGTTCGTGAATTTCCGGATGTCTTTCCGGAGGATGTTGCAGGAATTCCACCAGTGAGAGATGTGGAGTTCGGCATCGACTTGGTGCCAGACACCGTGCCTATCTCTAAGGCACCGTACAGACTTGCTCCTACCGAGATGAAAGAGTTGAAAGAACAGATTCAAGAATTGTTAGAGAAAGGCTTTGTTCGTCCTAGCTTTTCTCCGTGGGGAGCTCCGGTGTTATTTTTGAAGAAGAAGGATGGCAGTATAAGACTGTGCATCGATTACCGAGAGCTCAACAGGGTCACAGTGAAGAACAAGTATCCACTGCCAAGGATAGAGGATTTATTTGACCAGTTGCAGGGAGCTTCGGTGTTCTCCAAGATCGACCTGCGATCTGGTTATCATCAGTTGTGTGTTAGAGATGCAGATGTGTCTAAGACTGCTTTCAGGACACGATATGGGCATTACGAGTTCTTAGTGATGCCATTTGGGATGACCAATGCTCCAGCGGTTTTCATGGATCTCATGAACCGAGTCTTTCAGCCGTATCTAGATCAGTTCATCATAGTCTTCATTGATGATATCTTGATCTATTCTAGGAGCATCGAGGAGCATAGACAGCATCTTCAGAAAGCCTTGCAGACTTTGAGGGAGCATCGTTTGTATGCCAAGTTCAGCAAGTGCGAGTTTTGGCTTGAGCAGGTGGCATTTCTTGGCCACATTATTTCGAGAGATGGGATTGCAGTTGATCAGTCGAAGGTTGAGGCAGTGTAGAATTGGGGTATTCCGAAGAATGCTTCGGAGATTCACAGTTTCTTGGGTTTGGCAGGATATTATAGGAAGTTCATCAAGGGTTTTTCCTCTATTGCAGTACCCTTGACTTCCTTAACCAAGAAGAATGCGAAGTTTATCTGGAGTTCAGACTGTCAGAGGAGCTTCGATCAGCTGAAGGAGGCACTCACTACTACACCGGTGTTAGCAGTGACAGTACCACACGAGGAGTTAGTGGTGTACACCGATGCGTCTAAGCTGGGTTTAGGCGCAGTACTTATGCAGTGTGGCAAGGTTATTGCGTATGCATCGAGGCAGCTGAAGGTTCATGAGCAGAATTACCCGACGCATGACTTGGAGTTAGCAGCAGTGGTTTTCGCTTTGAAAATCTGGAGGCACTATCTGTATGAAGAGAAGTGCAAGATTTTCACAGACTACAAGAGTCTCAAGTACTTCTTCACACAGAAGGAGTTGAACATGAGACAACGCCGATGGTTGGAGTTGGTGAAAGATTATGAATGTGACATTAGCTACCATCCGGGTAAAGCTAATGTAGTAGCAGATGCTTTGAGTCGGAAGTCGTCAGTGGTCTCATGTTTGACCGTACAGTTACCACTACGGAGCGAGATTCATAGATTTTACTTGGAGTGTTATCCGAGTGGTCATGCACCGAGCTTGTCAGTGTTGACGGTGCAGCCAGTTCTGCGAGATCGGATTAGGGATGGACAGTCTACTGATGAGGAGTTGCAGCGATGGAGACAGAGAGATGAGGCTAGGGGTAACCTCTTGTATACAGTGGTGGATGGTATCGTTCAGTACCGTGGTAGGATGTGGGTACCGAACGTCGATCAGTTGAGAGCTGAGATTTTAGCAGAGGCTCACACATCTCCGTACTCCATTCACCCTGGAAGTACGAAGATGTACAAAGATTTGCAGCTATTGTATTGGTGGCCCGGGATGAAGAGTGACATCGGGAGAGTGGTGTCAGAGTGCTTGACTTGTCAGCAAGTTAAGGCAGAGCATCAGCGTCCAGCAGGACTTCTTAGACCTCTTCCTATTCCGGAATGGAAATGGGAGAATATTACGATGGACTTTGTGGTTGGCTTACCGAGGAGTGCCAGAGGTTGCACAGCGATTTGGGTGATTGTGGATAGACTCACCAAGTCAGCTCATTTCTTGCTGGTGAGGACTACTTATTCTTTGACACAGTTTGCAGAGCTTTACATTAGAGAGATTGTTAGACTGCATGGCATACCAGTGTCTATTGTGTCAGACAGAGATCCAAGATTCACATCTGCATTTTGGAAGAGTCTGCACACAACATTGGGGACTAGGATTTTGTTCAGCACAGCATTCCATCCCCAGACAGATGGTCAGTCTGAGAGAGTGATCCAGGTTCTCGAGGATCTTCTGAGAGCTTGTGTCATTGATTTTCGGGGCTCTTGGGAGACTAGACTGCCATTAGTGGAGTTTACCTATAACAACAGTTTTCAGTCGTCTATAGGTATGGCTCCTTATGCAGCATTGTACGGGAGGAGATGCAGATCTTCTGTGCATTGGGATGAGGTTGGTGAGCGGATTTTACTGGGTCCTGAGATTGTGCAGCAGACAGCTGACATTGTGACTCAGATTCGAGATCGGATGAGGACTGCTCAGAGTCGTCAGAAGAGTTATGCAGATGCCAGACGACGAGATTTGGAGTTCGCTGTAGGTGATCACGTATTCCTGAAGGTGTCACCTATGAAGGGAGTAGTGCGTTTTGGCCGGAGAGACAAGCTTAATGCGAGGTACATAGGGCCATTCGAGATCTTGGAGAGAGTTGACTCGTTGGCCTACCGTTTAGCTCTACCACCAGGGCTAGCGGCAGTGCACAACGTTTTCCATGTATCCATGCTTCGGAGATATGTCTCTAACCCGTCGCATGTGTTGGATTTTGAGCCCTTGCAGTTGCCACCAGATCTAGTGTATGAGGAGAGGCCAGTGCGGATCTTGGCTAGGGAGGAGCGGAGGCTTAGGACACGGGTCATACCGATGATCAGAGTCCAGTGGCTGAATCACTCAGAGGAGGAAGCTACTTGGGAGACCGAGGCAGACATGAGGACTCGCTACCCGGAGTTGTTCGGGTAAGTACTTTAAATTTCGAGGACGAAATTCAATTTAAGGGGGGGGGGGGGGGGGAGAATTGTAACACCCGGTATTTTAAATACGTAAATCCGCATGCATAATTAGGATATTTAATTATTTAAATTTGTGATTTATGGGTTAAATAATTATGTGAATTATTTGTGCATGATTTAATTTATTTTTTTAAGCATTTAACCCATAATTAGTGATTTTATGATTTTTAGTATTTTAATTATTTTATCGCGTAGACGGGACCGTGGACGGACGAGATGACAACTTTCTAGCCAATTTATTTCATGAGCCTTTTAAGAGCCCAAAAATATTATTTTGAGTTTTATTACCTCAATATTTTTAGTATTTAATTTTATATAATTTTAGGGGTCCGTTTTTATTCAAAATAAGCCAAAATATTGACTTTTTAGTATTTTTAAAATTTCATTTATTTGATATTTCGGGATTTTATTAAGTTATCAGATTATTAAATATTAATGGGAATTTTTAAGTTGTATATTTTATATTTAAAACCTTATTTATGTTTTAATTACCCTATATTCTATTTTTAATTAAAACTCTAACCTAATCTACCCAAAACCCCACGTTTCTTTCCATCAGCCGCCTCACCCCATCTCCATCATCTTCCTCGTCGATCCAGCAGCCGAGGAAGGACCCCATAGCCGATTCTCTTCAAAGTTTCAAGGTTTCTCGTCGTCCCGTCGTCCCGGAATCGTCCCACGCTCGTTTTTCTCTTCAAACTTCGGTGCTAGGCATGTTTTTATTCTACTTTTTCGTACAATAACAGTGAATATTATGTGTGCGTGGTGTATGCGTTGATTTGTTCTTGAAAATTTTCAGAAATTTATTTGAGTTTGTTCTTGGTGCTCGATTTGATGTATTCTCCATTCATGCTCACGTTTCTTTATTCCATGGCACGTTTAGCTGCTGGTCTAGGTTCAGAGGAAGTGTGGGGGTTTCCTGGACTCGAATGGCTCGAGTGGTTCGAGCCAAACGAGCCCAGGAAACCAAAGTGGTTCGATCGGCCATCGAGGGTGCAGAATAGGGTTTCCGAGAGAAGGGGTTCGGGTTCATGGTAGTAGGCTGCATGGGGCTGGGGGCTGGTGTAGGTTAGGTCCGCCCAGACGTGGGCTACGTCTGGGCGGCGGCGCTCCGGCCAGAGGTGGCTGGAGCAGGCCGGCAGCAGCCACGGAGGGGCTGCTGCTCACGGCCGCAGCTGAAGTGAGAATAGGGCAGATCGGGTTTAGGGTTTTAGGGTTGGTCCGGGTCGGGTCTTGGGTCCGGGTCGGGTCTGGAAGTAAGTGGGTTAAGTTAGTTGGGTTCGCGTTCGGGTCCGGGTTAAGTTAGTTGGGCTCGGGTATTTTTATTTTTAAGTTTTAAGTTTAATTAAAGGTTTAATGGGCCTAATTAAATCTTAAAATTTTATTGGGCTCCATTTAATTATTTTGGGTTGATTTTAATTATTTGGGATTTAAATTAATTTAATTAAGTAAGTCCAATAATTTTTATGGGCTTTAGGGCCCGTGAAAGTTATTGGGCCAGTCTTTGGGCTTTTGGGCCCATTGGACCAGAATTGGTTGTTAATGGGCTTTAATTATTTAATTGGACTTAGAATAATTTTATTGGGCTTAAGTATGATAATGAGCCAGATTTAAGTAATTGGGCTTGAGTGTTAGGGCCAGCAGTCCAGTACAATCCATGAGAAATTGCATGTGTCCTGAATATATATTTAATTATTTTTATGCATTGAAGTTATTTTAATATTTATATGTTAGTAAGAAATTAAATTAAATATATATGAAGGACACACATTTTATTTAAGTACATGCATTCATGAAATAATTTTAGGTACGATTAAATGTTTAAGGTTGAGCAATAATAAAATATTTTTATGTTGGAAGTTGAAGTAGTGTGACAATTTGAGGGGGATTCGTCCCCATATGTGAACTATTGAAGGGCAGTTTACTGCCAATTTAAGAGGTGATTCGTCACCTCCACGTACGTTGGTTTCCACGCTGATCAGTATTTAATGTATGATTTAAGGTTACACTACGGATACAACCATGCGATGCTAGAAAATTATTTGCTCAACAATATTTATGTATTATGTTATTTAAGTTAATTTAAGTTATGATATGTTATGATATTTCTAAGCATGCTCATTCATGTATATGTTATGTATTAATATTTAATTGTTTTAAATTATTTTAAACCCTTGTTATGTTAGCATGTTGGGCTTCTAGGCTCACTACACTGGTATGGTGCAGGTGAGTTCGTAGAGGAGGATGTAGCTCCTACCGGCGGCGAAGACATATGAGCGGACATGCAGTGACCCCGTGACCGTGATAGATGTCTGAGTCACATTGCATGTTTTTGATTATGTCAGCATGTTACACATTTTATATTATTTTTCAGTGGTTGTGAGTTTTGAATATTTTATTGAATATTGTCAGTGCATGCAAATTTTTAATCATTTTATTTATGCAATATTTTTAATTAAATGTTTGACTCAGATATTTATTTTATTTAAAGAATGCAATTTTTATTTAAGTTATTTATTTATTTATTTTAAATCTTTTTATTCTGTGCATGTATGTATGGGCATATATGTGCATATTTTATTTAGTAAGTATATATAAAAAAAAATAAAAATTTCCGCATATTTATTTATTAATTATAGAGTTAGGGTCGTTTCAAAATCATTGCCTTTTCTTTATCTTGTGAGGTTGATATATTAATTTCTTTGATGGTATCACTTAGACCCAATGACTCAAGATGCATCTCTACATCGAGAGTCCATGGCATATAATTCTTTCCAGTGATATCGAGCGCAACGAATTCAATCTTTGCCAAATTTGACATGGTGGTACTAGAAAAATAACAATGCATTTTATTAGTTAATTTCTATTAGTATGATAATACAAAATAATGGAAGGACGAAAATTACAAGTGCGTATATAAATAGATAAAAAATCTATGGTGGAAAATCGCCGGTGAGTACAAAACTCGTGAGCATGATGATCATAGTCGTTATGAAAAATAGCCTTAGAAAGGTCAAAAACTCCATCTTCTTCTTTTTCGAAAAAAACCCGAGGAGAAAATATTTTGAGAGAAAGAGTGAATTTGGTGTGATTGAAAATGAGTTTGAGTGAACATATTTATAGGGCAAAAATTAGCCATTTGTGACCGTTGGGGGTAAAGAAAAAAATCGAGTATGTGTTGAATAAAAATTTGTGATAATGATGCAATGTATATAATGATAATCATAATTAAATAATTATGTATATCATATCACATTATTATAAGGTCGGTGTCGTAGACAGCCTTTTATATAATATTGTGAAATTATACTAATATAGTTAGTATAAAGTCAGGTATAATATATCATATCACATTATTATAAGATCGGTGTCATAGACAGCCTTTTATATAATAACATGAAATTATACAAATATGATTATATTGTTTAAAAACCTTAGAGGCTTTTATACTTGTCGTATCCCTTACCGGGAGTGTGGGATGTCGTCTTAACATCCTCCCAGAATTTATAACAAGTTTTGAAAAAAAACTTATTTTTTTTTTCATAACATGATATCATATATTAATATATACATAATAAAAATATATAAACAGTAAAATAAAAATTCTTACTTGTTGAATATTTTTGACTTCTTCTTGTATTTTGGAGCGTCGAAAATTATAGAGAACCTTCGAGCGATCGTGCTGATAACGCGTTGTAAAAAAGTAAAAATTTACGGTAAAAAGTAAATACTCCAAAAACTTAAAATATATCAAACTCTACAATTTATAATATTTTTCTCTCAACTCAATTGTATTTTTCATCACAAATGAAGACCTATTTATAGATCCACATTTGAGATTAATCCAAAAATAAATACATCATCATCTACATCATCACACACTAATTTTTCACATTTTACAACTCAATATTCAACATTCAACATTCAATATTCAATATTCAACATAATAATAATAATAATAATAATAATAATAATAATATATTTTTCAACAGATTTTAATTTAATTTTTCAGTTCACAATTTCTTTGTCCTCTCCCCTTCATATATAGATGTCCCGCTTCTAGTATTTTGCCCCATGGTGAGGTCATTCGACCAGGGCCATCATGAGCTTTATAATGATTGAAGACAAGTGGAATTTACTAAGTTTAGTAAACCCCTATGTGAAATTCTTCTTTCTGTTTTGACATCATGTGCATTCATGCATGCATTAATTTCATTCATGTGAGGATTATTGGAAAATTTTAATTTCTCTTAAAGAATTGAAATCAAGCAATGCAAAGTTCGGAAAAGAAAAAAAAGGATGAGACACTCAAATGGAAAAGTAAAAATAAAATAAAATAAAAAAGTCTTAGGTGCACGGGCGTTGAAAATTGCGCCCCTACACTTGTCATGCTGCCTGGGCATGTTCCCATGCAAGCAAGTGTGGCACAGGGGCGCAATATATTGTGCCACTGCACTAAAGCTTCTGCCTTGGAATTTTTCAGGGTGTCTGGAGTGGTGCAAGGGCATAATATATTGCGCCCCTGCACCTGTGCTTCTGGCCACACGAAAAAGTGCATCTTTTATTGAATTTTCTGATGGTTTTGACTTCTTTTGGCGATTTTGTCAGTTATTTTTTAGCCAAAAGACATAACACATGATTGAAAATTGTGTCTTTACACAAAAAAAACATAAATACGAGAATCAAACATCATTTTAATTAATTAAATTCTCAGATTTTCAAATACATTCTGCATATTATTCTTCTTTTTACAAAAAAGAATTCATATCATTTCTGGTCATAAAACTTGTGATATATAGTGCTATATTCACAAGTAGAAGTTGTTGTATCTTGGGAGA
The DNA here is from genome assembly GCF_033568475.1 of Henckelia pumila. Lineage (NCBI taxonomy): Eukaryota > Viridiplantae > Streptophyta > Magnoliopsida > Lamiales > Gesneriaceae > Henckelia > Henckelia pumila. The sequence goes on from NC_133122.1 coordinate 137,560,375, forward strand.
AGATTGCCAAACACCGTAAGCACTAAAAGCGGGGAAAAATCTTCTTAAGAAAATCGTGTTCAACACGAGCCTCAACTGTTGAATTCTTTTTCTGTTTTCTTCTGCCATATTCAAGTTTTTTCAACAAATATACCAACAATTAAAATATTATGTAAATTTTTGATTAATCATCTCAGCTTTATTTTTGAAAAAGAAAAGAAAAAAATAAAATAAAATAGGATTTTGGATGATTTATAATATAAAGAGTATAGTACTCTTCATATTCTTCACATGTTGAATAATCTCAAATAGGATTTAAATGAATATAGAAAATATATACATAATGTACATTAATTAAAGAAGAGTAATATATGTTGTTTCATTTTGACAAATAATTCAGCTTTAATATATGTATATTATTATTATTTTTGGAAAAAAAAGCGAAAAAATAGAATTTTGGATGATTTATCATGTGAAAAATATAGTACTCTCCAGATTGTTCACATGTTGAACAATCCCCAAATAGGATTTTCATGAATACGGGGAATATGTACATAATGTATTATTGGTGTTATATAATTATATATGATCAATTATGGGGAACATCCAGTTTCGTTCCTTTTGTTTATGGTTTTTCCCGATTCATTCCCTTTTCTTTTTCCCTTTTATTTTGTGATATCAAAATAGTCATAGATGGTTTTGAACCTTTTCAAAAAATAGTTTATAATGTGGGTATCATAGGTGGGTTGATAATCCTAAAATTCGTCGAATAAATGACTCAATTTCACCTATAAAAAAAATCTAATTTCATAGAAATAAACCCTATTTCTTCTAAAATCAACAAAGCTCCAATTTCATGTTCAAACTTTTTTTTTAATAGAGGTTGATCATAAAGTTTGGATCAAATAATCGAGCTTGAATTCAAAATAGTTGAGCCAAACTCGATAAATTTATTTATTTCACAAGTTTTGTTCTATATTCAAGTTTTCTATCAAACATAAAAAAATTTCTCAAGGTCCAACTTTTATATATAATAACACATAATATTAAAATATTATATCATAGACCCGCAATTCAAACTCATGCTAGTACATAATTTTTTGAGCAAATATTATATAATTTGGTGTTAATAAATACTTTTGAGTGTTTCATTTTATTTTTTTTAATGGATTAAAGCAGTGTTTCATTTTAATTGATAATCTATACTATATTATAATATTTTTGTATCCTTTAAATATTTGTTTGGTAACATCATTCTAATATTACATTTATACTCTCAAATATTTAAAATAAAATAAATAGATATATAGAGGCGTAAATTTATATATTACGTGTGTTTGGATGCTATATTAGTTGATAATTGATGTACACATCTCTGAAAAAAATAATTTGGCAAAATATGTGCGACACACACACACATCCCGCTACTTTACAGTTCATGATTCAGACGTTGGAGTTGACCATACTTGGCCGTGGAACTATCAGCAATGTGAGGAAAAACGGAAGAAGGTCGAGGAATTTCCGCTGATACTCCTCAACGGACATTGCTCCTTGATTCAGATTGATCATCTCCAATGTTTTCGCCAAGAAAAATGTTCCTTTCATCCGGTCTGCCGAGTGCGAAGAGAGTTTTCGCGAGTTGCGACGACGTTTGATGACAGCGCTTGTGTAACAACCAAAAAATCCATAATCAATTCATGATATATTAAATGAATTTTAAATGACAATAACTTGCAAACTACGTTAGTCAGGTAAACCACACTAGACATGACATGTGTAAAATGCTAGTTCAAGAAGATGTTGATAGAAAGAATTGAATTTCTGACTTCTGGTCAAGTGTTCACCTACTCTAGTATCCAGTACTTGTCTCAATTATTAGATTTTCTTTAACAATTAGGTTACCACATATAACAATACAAATTAATGCTCAAATTATTTGGAATTTCATATGGGATCGGAGTATTACATTTTTTATTTAAGAATGAACGTTAAACTCTTTACAAAAAAAATATAGTTGTTGGTAATGATACAACTTAATTTTTTTAATTCATACAACATGCCAAAAGTTGTGATTTGATTATTCTATCTAGCAGAGATAATTATTGGACACCAAAAATTTCCAATATGTTATTTTTTATTAATTATAATAAATAAATCAGGATTTATAACGTGACATAAATGATGGTATTTATGTTGTATTTATGTTTTTATTGATGAATCATGCAAATGTTACTTTATTTTATATTATTTTTGTTGATTGTTATGCGTGAATGGATATAAAGACACGTTGATTTAAAGATCCCGCAACAAATTGTTATTAAAATGTTATCTAAATTTCTGATTAATCATCTTAGCTTTATTTTTGAAAAAGAAAATAAAAGAAAATAAAATAGGATTTTAGATGATTTATAATGTGAAGAGTATAGTATTTTTCAGATTCTTCACATGTTGTTGAATGAATATAAGAAATATATACATAGACACCGTTTGGTTTGAAGTATGATATAAGTAATATATAGATAAGTAATATAATGTAATAAAAAATAAATAAGAAATGATAGTTAAAATAGTATTGAATTTGATTGATAGATTATGGTTTATTTGAATTGATTGATTAAATTTTATATAAAAATGTTAAATGACTATTTTGTCCTTTTAATAATAAATAAAATAAAAATTATATTATTTATAAGGGGTAATATAGTAATTTGAGTTCAATGATTTGATTGATGTGAGATAAATAATTAATGATTTGATTGATGTAAAATAAATAGTTAATATATGGATAAATAATATGATGAGAAGAATGTGGGATTAGATAAGATGAGTTATACGTATATTAATAATATAGTGAACAGAACGGTGTCATAATGTAAATTAATTAAAGAAGAGTTATATATGTTGTTTCATTTTGAGAAATAATTCAGATTTAATATATGTATATTATTATTAGATTTTGAAAAAAAAAGCGAAAAGAAAATAGGATTTTGGATTATTTATCATGTGAAAAATATAGTACTCTCCAGAATATTGTTCACATGTTGAACAATCCCCAAATAGGATTTTCATGAATACGGGGAATATGCACATAATGTGAAAAATATAGTACTCTCCGATTCATTCCCTTTTCTTTTTCCCTTTTATTTTGTGATATCAAAATAGCCATAGATGTTTTGAACCTTTTCAAAAAACAGTTTAGAATGTGGGTATCATAGGTGGGTTGATAATCCTCAAATTCGTCGAATAAATGACTCAATTTCACCTAAAAAAAAAAAATCTAATTTCATAGAAATCAACCCTATTTCTTCTAAAATCAACAAAGCTCGCTCCAATTTCATGTTCAAACTTTTTCTTAATAGAGGTTGATCATAAAGTTTGGATCAAATAAATCGAGCTTGAATTCAAAATAGTTGAGCCAAACTCGATAAATTTATTTATTTCACAAGTTTTGTTCTATATTCAAGTTTTCTATCAAACATAAAAAAATTTCTCAAGGTCCAACTTTTATATATAATAACACATTATATCATAGACCCGCAATTCAAACTCATGCTAGTATATAATTTTTTGAGCAAATATTATATAATTTGGTGTTAATAAATGGGAAAATTATTTTAAACTCCCCACTACCAAACTTCTCCTTAACTTAACTGTCTACCCACCCATTTCTTTACTTTCACTCCCTAGTGGTCCCCCTTTTTGAATTAAAATTTAATTAAAACTAATCCTTTGTACGTGGCTTTTTTATACCTATCAAACCAGTCCCGACCATGCAAGACTATCAGTTACGCAAGGTTTCCAGCCGATACACTTCGGATTAGGGTCCAACATGCTTCCGTAAGATGAATTGAATTTAAATACCTCTTTGACCATAATGTCGTTGGGTCATACCTGCTGAGTTTTACGAAGTGTTCCTCACACTCCAACCACGCAGTCGCAATAGATGGTTTCTGCACAAGCTCCTTCAACGACACCCAGCACAGCCTTAATTCGTTTTCTACCTTAAGACGTATGGTATATAAATTTAATTATAAATATGAGCACGAAAGAACGAGAGATTTAGAAAATTTATTCAGACATAATATTATTACATAAATCAACTCCTTTGAAGAGGAGAAGACAACTTGTTTAGCTACTCATAGTAGTCTTGTTCTTGAAATACATGAAATAAAACTTAGTACAATAGAAAGAGAAATATTACAACAATTTATTTGTAAGAAAACTGAAGGGAATGATCGATGTCTTCAGCTTCCTCAAATATGCCTGTATTTATAGCTGTAGTTCCACTCGTTTCACCGAGAAACTTCAGGGAATCTCACAGTTGTCTTGTCTTTCTTTATGTCATTATTGATGGCAGGGGCGGAGCCAGGATCACGCAAGAATAAATTGACATCCCATTCCCATGTACCGATTGATTATATATATATTTTTAGTAAATAATAAACAAAATAAAGAATCACTGTAAATAACTAATCAATTAAGTAGCTTGAAGAATTTATAATAGGCATAAAAAAATATATTATCCAAAATGAAATAGTGTTCATATCCAGTGTGCATAAATTGGATTTGAATGGTACTCGATTTCGGTTAAATTTTCGAGTGCAAATCAATATTTCACATTATTTTTTTTATCATGGTCTTTAATTTCTTTCGGTCCATACTCATTTTTAATTAATCTAGAAAATGTGTAATATTTGTCGGTTGAGGAATGTTCAGCCGAGTAATTAAAAAAAAATTGCCCATATAATTTTTTTAAAATTCTTTCGGTCTATATTCATTTTTAATTAATCTAAAAAACGTGTTATTTTTTGGGTTGATAAAAAGTATGTTCGGCCCAATAATTAAAAAGAAAATGGCCCATATAACATAAAAATATTGAGATGTGTAAATAAATTTTTTTTACAAAACTTTAATAATCTTCCGCAACAATAAAATAATATTTATATTATATTATTACAAAAAACTTTAATAATCTTCCGCAACAATAAAATAATATTTATATTATATTATTACAAATGTAGAATATTGTAATTAAAATATATATTTTAATTTTTAATTAAATTATATTTTTAACATACATATATATCATGTCAGTTGTTTTCCAACTAAATAAATTATATCCAGTTTCAAATAAGGGTAAATTTGAAAAAAAATCCATGTGCACATGTTTAACTTATGATTCAGTACCTAGCCAGAATTTTTTAAGATTCAGTACCTGACAATGCCATTGATAAGGTTTAGGGTTTAGGTTATTGGTTTTAAGGGTTAGAGTTTAGAGTTTAGGGTAACTATCATATGATATATAATCTTGTGTTTGGTTTATTATAAACTCGAGCGACCACCAATATTAATCATCTATTATACCTAATTTACATAACTTATTGATGTAATTATTTTGTTTTTCAAAAAAATCATTTATTTTTTAAGTACTTTTTTTCAGCAACAAAATACTTAATTTCAATTGTAAAATACTTGATTTGGTCTCATAGATACTCATAATTTAAAGTAAAATACTGGATCTTCGAGTGCACAATACAAATTCATCAACTCTCTTCCATTTCAATGGAGGATGCATTTACATGACTTATTCATGTCATTTAACTTTTTGTTAAAAAAAATTTATATTTCCAAATACTCATAAGGTTTAGGGTTTAGCTTATTGGTTTTAGGGGTTAGAGTTTAGGGTTTAGGGTAACTATCATATGATATATAATCTTGTGTTTAATTTATTATAAACTCGAGTGACCACCAATATTAATCATCTATTATGCCTAATTTACATGATTTATTCATGTCATTATTTTATTTTTTTTAAAAAATTATTTATTTTATAAGTACTTTTTTTCACCAATAAAATACCTAATTTAAGTTGTAAAATACTTGCTTTGGTCTCATATACACTCATAATTTGTTAAAAAAAAAAAGAGGGGATCTTAGAGTGCACAACACAAATTATATAATGGACGACTATCAATAATATTGTGATGAATACTAATAAGTATAATATCAAAATAATTATATTATTGTATGTTCATGAATAAAAATAAGTATTATGAATGAATATTATAAAATATAATACAAATATATTTTCTAACAAAACATGGGTATCAGATGAGTTAAATCAAGTATCTTGCATCCCAATTAGATAATTTTAGGTTAAATTTAGCATTTACTCTTATTTGATAGTAGAGACCATGTTTCTTTTTTTTTGTATTAAATCACATGAATACTTCATCACAATACATCTTCAGTGGAAACTCTAGAAGGACTTCGTTGGTGACCACTCGAATATCAAATGTATTTTTAAACAAAATATGTGTATCAAATTAATATACCAAATTAGTTATCTGATATCTCAATTTAGGTATTTTGTAGGTTAAATTAAGTATTTACTCAATTCAATTATTTGGTGTTCTAAAAATTATACGTTTAGTGGTTGAAGTGACAACATTTGTCAATAACAAGATGATACAAAATTGCTTTCAATAATACTTGAGTATTGTCTAATAATGCTCAATTATTCAAAATAAACACTTACTCTTACTCTATGATCAGTGAAGACTTATGTTTTTTTTAAAATTTAATGACATGAAAAATTCTTCATAATGCATTTTCCATGAAAAGAACAACAATTAATGAATTTATGGTGATCGCTCGAAAATCCAATATTTCTTACTGATGGGTATAAGTATATTTTTTAATATACTTTTTATATATAAATGAATTGAGTAGGGTCAAGTTGCGAGGTTCGCATATTTGGAGGACTAGTTATTAATTTTGGAATTCTGGGTGACTAATCTGCATGTTTTAGACCTTAGCAGGGTCAATTATCAATTTCTGACATTGGAGACTTAATGTGCAATTTAGCTCAACTTCATCTATAAATACCACTCAAAATCTCCATTTTGAGGTAAGTGACTCTTTAGCCTACAAAAGCTCTCTGCTCTCCTATTTTGTGTGGAGGTGATCGCTGACTTGAGCGTCGGAGGGTTTTCGCCGGGTGACCACCCGGCGCCTCTAATGTGTGTTCGTGAATCAGGTGACAACCCAAAAGGAAGACGTGCAACTTCTTCAGGTGACCGAAGGAGTAAGAGATCAGGAGATTGTTCCCATCTGTAGGTGACCGAAGAAGCAAGAGACCAGGAGGACGTACGACTTCCTATTTTATTTGCTGAATAGGGACATAATTATTTCGCCCACATCAGATTGGCGCCGTCTGTGGGAAAGCCACCTATTTACTATAGATGCAAACGCGATCACAAGCCACCCGTAACACTGGGGGGGCCAGGAGCTGCCGCCTCCTAACCCTCTGCCGCAGGAGGAGTTTCTTATCACCTCTAACGCCTTGAAGTCCATATTGGAGGAGGCTGCCTCGCGTGCGGTAAAGGAGGCTATGGAACACTTTTTGGCAACACAACAACATAAATTTGAAAACAATCAAAACTTAAATGCTGAACTACCTCCACCTCAACACCAAGAAAGAAGACACACACTAGAAGAGGAAGTTGGAACGAATAGGGTGCCACACCCCAGTGCAAGAAGAGAAACGGTGTTCCGCGAGGAGGAGGTGAATAGCCACGGGCCTGTGCGCCCAACAATTCGTACTGAGGAGAGAGGAGAAAGTGCACTGGCAATCTTACCAGCCCAGCGTAGCCCATTCACCACTTCCATCTTAGCCGAGGTGCTGACAGCTGGAGTAAAGATAGCAAATCTGCCAGAATACGATGGTTCGGGAGATCCTCAAGATCACCTCGATAGGTTTTATGCAAAAGCCGATCTGTATGACTTCAGCAATGCTGCGTATTGCAAAATCTTTCAAACTACGCTGGCTAATCGCGCACTGGCATGGTTCAATAAACTCCCAGCAGGAAGCATTGCAAGCCTGGAACAACTTACTCAGCGTTTTCTTCATCAGTTCTCCATTAATCGAAAATACCCTAAGACTGCATCGTACCTGTTCTCGGTTGTGCAAAAAGAAGGTGAGAGCTTGAGGGAGTATGTGCAACGTTTCACTCAGGCGGTTCACGAAGTCCCGCATGTCAATCATGATCTCCTGACAGGAATTATGCAACAAAACCTCCGCCACCGGAAATTTAAGGAATCCATAGCAGGAAAACCCCCGAGCACCTTGGAAGAGCTACTGGAAAGAGCCGAGAAGTATATACGCATTGAGGAAACCATCGAACCACGCTATTTAGGGAAAAGAAAAAGAGAAGAAGAGAAACCAAGAGAAGGCCGAAAAGAAGATAAAAGAGGATTCCAAGGTCCTCGTCTTCAGCAGGTACCCCTAAATGCGCTCTTGGCTGATATATTAGTGGTCGCGGAAAAGCAAGGTTTGTTGCAACCGCCTAGGCCAATGAAAGACAACCCGAAGCGGCAGAAATCTGACAAGTATTGCCACTTTCACAAAGACAAAGGACATTCTACCGAAGATTGTTATAGTTTGAGAACAGAAATAGAGAAGCTGATTAAACGTGGCTATTTAAAAGACTTTGTGAGTAAGTCTCACCACCAACAAAGAGACAACAAAACTTATGACAACCGCCGAAATAGAGAACCCCCAAAGAATAATGAGAAACAAGGAAAGCATAATGGAGATTTCCATGAGAACATGCCGACTGGAGGGGTTATCGCTGTTATAACCGGGGGGCCAGCTTGCGGAGATTCAAATAGAGCAAGGAAGACTCTTCTGCGTAATGCTTCTAAGGGGAATCACTATCCTCACCATGATCAAACCCAAGTCTATGTGAAGTATCAAAAATCTCAAAGGAAATGACATTCACTGAGTCAGATAGGGAATACCCTCTAGTTGAGCACAATGACGCACTAGTTGTCTCAGCTACAATATCCAACTTCTGGGTGAAAAAGATGCTGGTTGACTAAGGCAGTTCTGCAGATATCATTTTTCTTAATGCATTTGTTAAAATGAGGATAGATAATGCGCAACTAACACCCATCAGCACCCCTTTAGTTGGATTTTCTGGAGAAGTAGTGGAAGCACTAGGAGAGATCACACTTCCTCTCTCACTAGGGTCTTATCCGAGAAGAGTCACGAAAATGGTAAAGTTCTTGGTAGTAAACGCATCCTCTGCATATAATGTGATACTGGGGCGCCCGAGTCTAAACATGTTCAAAGCCATAGGATCAACTTACCATATGAAGTTGAAATTTCCCACCTCGGAGGGAATTGGAGAGGCTGTTGGTGACAGTAGGTTGGCCCGCGAATGCCATGCCAGCATCCTGCGAGACCCTGCCAACGGAAAAAAAAGGTCAAGGGTGGACGAGATATCAACTCAGAAGAGAAGACTTCTACGAACAGATGAACCCAGAAATGATAGAGTGCATACTATCGAAAGTGAAGTCGAGAAAGTGAAACACTTAGAGGCTACCGAAACATTCAAAAGAATAGAGGTAACTCCCAGAAGTCCCGGTAAATCTGTCAAGATTGGAACGGAGATGCCTGCTGAAATAGAACAGATGATAACAACGTTCCTCAGGAAAAATGCAGATGTATTCGCCTGGGAAGGCGAACCCTTTCCAGGAATACCTCATGAGTATGCCCTCCATCAACTTAATGTGGACCCCAGGATAAAGCCAGTAAAGCAAAAGAAACGATCTTTTGGAGCAGAAAAGAACAAGCATATTACGGCCGAAGTAGACAAACTGGTGAAGACCAAGTATATCAAGCCAGTCTCCTATCCCGAATGGCTAGCAAATGTAGTGCTTGTTCCCAAACCTGGAGGCAAGTGGCGTCTATGCATTGACTTCACCGATTTAAACAAAGCTTGTCCCAAAGATCTCTTTCCCTTGCCACGAATCGACTTATTGGTTGATTCCACCACCGGATGTGAGTTGCTCAGTTTCTTGGATGCTTATCAAGGGTACAACCAGATAGGTTTAGCTCCTGAAGACCAAGAAAAAGCAAGTTTCATTACCGATCAAGGTATCTATTGCTATGAAGTGATGCCCTTCGGGTTAAAAAATGCTGGTGCCACATATCAGAGATTGGTAAACAAAATGTTTGAAAACTTGATCGGGCAGAGTATGGAAGTCTATATCGATGATATGCTGGTAAAAAGCGTTATGGCTCTCAAACATGTGGAAGACCTCAATGAATGTTTTGAGATATTGAGAAAATACAGAATGAAGTTAAACCCCGAAAAATGTGCTTTTGGGGTTCGAGGAGGAAAATTCTTAGGATACATGGTTTCCCAGCGAGGAATAGAGGCAAACCCTGAGAAAATTAAAGCAATCCTAAGCATGGCGCCCCCCAAGAGCATAAAAGGGATGCAGGAGTTAGCAGGAAGGATGGCCGCCTTGAACCATTTTATTTCCAGATCGGCTGACAGAGGGTTTCCATTCTTCAAAGTCCTAAGTCAGGGAAAAGGTTTTCGTTGGACCGAAGAATGTCAGCATGCTTTCGAAGACTTAAAAAAGTACTTAGCGGCATCACCATTGCTCGTGAAACCAAGAGACGGAGATACCCTTTTACTCTACTTGGCAATATCGACTGAATCAATCAGCGCAGTTCTGACGGTGGACAGGGAACGAGAACATAAACCCGTGTACTACATAAGCAAAGTACTGCAAGGCGCCGAGCTCCGATACACTAACATCGAGAAGTTGGCCTTAGCATTAGTAGTGGCAGGAAGAAAGGTGCGTCCCTACTTTTTATCCCACCAGGTGGTCGCACTAACAAATCACCCTTTGAAGAGAATATTGTCCAGCCCAGAGGAATCTGGAAGGATGACCAAATGGGCCGTAGAGCTAAGTGAGTATGGGATTGAATATCAACCACGCCCCGCCATTAAAGCACAAGTTCTAGCAGACTTCATAGTAGAAATGGAAACCAATGGCGCAGGATTTTCAGCTCCCACTTGGACAATCCATGTAGATGGATCCTCCACGTCCGGGGGAGTGGAGCAGGAGTGTTAGTAGATAATCCGCAGGGAGATCAGTTCCAGTATGCCATCAAATTTTGTTTTCCAGCATCAAATAATGAAGCAGAATACGAAGCACTTATCATGGGAATAAAACTGGCTTTGGCGGCAGGGGCCGGAAAGCTGATCGCTTATAGCGATTCACAGCTCATAGTCAATCAAGTTCAAGGGAACTATGAAGCCAAAGAAGATAGTATGAAAAAGTACTTATCAAAGGTGAAGGACCTTCTTGTTCGTTTGGAAAATTTTGAAATCAAACAAATTCCTCGAGCTGAAAATGAAATAGCAGATCAACTGGCCAAATTCGGCAGCTCCGCGTCAGGAATTAATAGCAGGACAATTACGTTCATCACGTGTGATAAAGAGAAAATAGGAAAAGGAAGTCTTGACATCCTATGTGCAAATCAGGGTGAGCCAAGTTGGAAGGATGAAATCATCAAGTACCTGTCAGAAGGAGAGCTTCCCCCAGAACAAGACAAAGCAAGAAAGCTTAGGGTAAGAGCCGCTCGTTTCACTCTAATAGACGGAGAACTGTACAAAAGAGGGTACTCTCAACCATACCTAAAATGTCTCGCTCCTGATCAAGCAAATTACGTGCTCCGGGAGATTCATGAAAGAATATGTGGGAATCACTTGGGTGGAAAAGCGCTGGCAGGAAAAGCACTTCGTCAAGGCTACTTCTGGCCAACAATGAGGAAGGATGCACTCGAGTTAGTGAGATGATGCAGACCATGCCAGGAACATGCTAATCTTCAGCACCAACCAGCAACACGGCTTCAACCAATCGAGAGCCTAGTACCTTTCGCCCAGTGGGGAATGGACCTTGTAGGACCTTTTCCCCTCGCAGCAGGCCAAAGGAAGTTTCTCATTGTGGTTGTCGACTATTTCACAAAATGGGTCGAAGCAGAGCCTCTTGCAAAGATTTCTGAGAAAGAAGTGATTGGTTTCCTTTGGAAAAATATAATATGTCGATTCAAAATTCCGCGAACACTGGTGTCCGACAATGGCACTCAATTTTCCGGAGCCAAATTGAGGGAATGGTGCCAAGGGCTGTCTATCCAACAATTCTTCACTTCGTTCGGACACCCGCAAGCTAACAGAAAAACTGAAGTAACCAATCGGACCATATTACAGCACATAAAGACGCGACTCGGAGAGGCCAAAGGAAAATGGGTTGACGAACTACCCAGTGTCCTGTGGGCATACAGGACCACTCCCCGAGGCTCGACAGGAGAATCTCTGTTCAGCCTAGACTATGGGGCCGAAGCCATTGCTCCCGCAGAAATTGGAGAAGAATCACTAAGGATAAAACATTATAATGCCGAGGGAAACCAGCAGGCTTTACGGGCATCCCTAGACCTCATTGAGGAGCTTAGAGAAGGGGCGTCAGTACGAGCCGAAAGGCACAGCACGAATGACAAAGGCGTATGACCACCGAGTAAAACATCGAACTTTCCAGGTGGGAGACCTAGTAATGAGAAGAGACGATGTCCTACACCCCGTAGGAAAGCTGGACCCAAAGTGGGAAGGACCATATAAAGTAATCGAAATCGCCCGAGAAGGAGCTTATCGCCTTCAGCATTCGAACGGAAAGGTGTTGCCTAGAACATGGAATATTGCAAACTTGAAGAAATATTTCCAGTAACCCATAGCCGATTTTCCTTTCCAGTAATGCAACAAGAATAATAGTTCCGTAGTTGTAATACATTTTCATATTAATAAAAGTTTTTGTAAAAGCATCGCATTATGCTTTCTCCCTTCACAGAACTACATGAGCAAACCACACATGTTTATTCATGTACTTAAAGCTTTTTTAATCGTCACCAAACCCTGGTCGTCAAAAAACAAGTCACCTAAAAGTGTAAGAGGCTTGGCCAGCCCAGCTAAGGTACTTTGACACCGTAAGAGGTCAAGACGAACAAGGAAGCCCCCACCACCCATGAGGTAGGTGTACGCTTTTCCAAGAGACACGACAAACCTTGGGAACCTGATCAATTCCCAAGTACTAGCAAGAGTATAACAATAAGGAAATATTTCAGAACAAGCATAGAATAAACCAAGTTATATAGCAATATATAACAAAAACCAACTCCAAAAAAAAAAAAAAACAGATGCAAAGTATAAAAACATCGAAATATCGCTCTCACAGGAGCTGGAAAGAGACTATGATAGTAATTCCAAAAAAAAAAATGCAAAAACATCTAAAGGACAACTCTCTACACATGAAAGAAATATCATGGAACACCAGGAGCATCATCTCCCTGGAGGGAGTTCAGAGCCTCTATAATCTCGAAGTCACCAAAATCATCAAGGGGCGCAGCTACCCCCGGCATATCAGACAGTTCCATGTCCGGATCTGGAAAACCAGGGCCAATCATCTTGACCACATTCTCCGGAACACGCTGCTCGCGGAGAATCCGGCGGCTCTCCAGTATCAACTCATCGTGGATCACATAGGCACGCCGAAAAACTTCCTCCTCAAAAGCAGCAGAAGCGCAATACGATTCAACAGCCCTCTCCTCTAAACCCCTCTGCAACTGCAACCCCGGAGGGGAAGACAAAAACCCAGCTCCAGTCTGCACCTCAGTGTAGTGCCTCTCATAAAGGGCACTAAGCTCGGAACGAAGAGTCTCCCCCTCCTTTTCCTTCACACCGAGCTTCTCCGGCCACTGACGGAGTTCTTCCTTCACGCTAGCATTCTCCCCTCCCAAACGAAGAATCTCCTCTTTCGCCCTAACCTCCGAAGCTTCTAGGCGAGCAACATCTTCCTTCAGTTTGGCCAACTCCTTCAGAATCTTGGCCTCGTCAGCCCGAGTCTTATCCTCTCGAGCCTCCAGAGCTCGTACAACGGACAATATCTGAAGCCAATAAGAAAAAATAAATAAAAACATTATTGATAATATCAAGATAAGGAAAATAAACTCTTCAAGAATACCTGACAAGAGCCAAGGGCGATAGACTGATGTAGAACAGAGGAGGATCGAGGGATCAAATGGCCCAAATCATGATCCCCCACTACCCTAGCCCCCCGCCTAAGGCCAATCTCAAAATCACTAAAGTCCCAGAAGGACTCTGCACCATCCCTATTCACCCCGTCAAGAAGCAAGGAGTGTGATCTCGCTTTCCTCACTGAAGAGGATGAAGCCTCCCGAAGTTTCTTTGCAGGATCAGCAGGAAGGACTTCACCCCCTTTTTTACCCTCCTCCATCGGCCTCTTGCCCGCCTCCTCCGGTGCTCAACAGCACCAGCACCCGAAGATCTCTCATCAGGCAAGGAAGGGATACTATGGCCCTGGCGTCCCCGCGGTACCACGCCTCGGCTCTCTCCAGCACGGGGAACTGACCCACCAACACGATCAGATGCATCTCTCCCATTCCCCTTGTGCTTCGGCCCACTCCAAGGAAGGGGGCGGCCGGAGGTATTCTCCTGATGACGGAGCTTACTCAGGTCAATCTGGTTACCTGTAAGGAAGATTGCATACATATAAAAAAAATGTTCAGAGCCAAATGAATATAAGTAGTAAATACAACAAGTAAATGATTACACACGCAAAAGACCTAAATAGTACCAGCACTAACTAAACACCGAGGGTCAAAATTTTCGTTAAAGAGCCCCAGAGACCAACACTGTGATTGAAGCTCAAGAATAGATCCTTTATTCTTTATTATAGTAATCACAGAGCTCCAATCCACGGGCACCCCCCACCCGCAATCTTTAGCATAAAAGAAGTCTGACTTCCAAGCACCTCGGTGAGATCGAAGTTTACGTAAGAACCTACACTTCGGACGGGGCTGGAAATATATATCAGAGTCCGGTTTCGTGGGACGAGCTGAAAAAAGTGCATGAAATAAATCCAGGCTTGGATCCAATTCAAAAGCACCCACTTGATGTCGAAATCCGAGAAAGTACAGAAGGGCATTAGGAGTCAACTGACTGAGACTAACACCTAAGCTTTTTATTAACCTTATCAGGATAGGGCATGGAGGAATTGATAAACCGCTGTTTAGGTGTTCAACATAAACTGTGAAAAAACCAGCAGGCGGAGAGTGACGAGAGTCACCAGGGCACGGAACTATAATGTCGCAAGATCTGGGTATTCCTTTGCAGCGGCACACGTAAGAAATGCTTTCACGAGACAAAGGATGGGACACCATCTCACCAGGAATCCCATCATTGTCTGACTCGCTAGAAGAACCAGGGTCGGGCTCAAGATTAAAATCGACAGGCTTTGGGCTCTGTAATGATGCCGACGCAACGTCAAGTGTGACAGAATTACTCAAATTGACGATACCTACACCTGAGCTGGGACTATAAGCCGGCAATTCAGTTTCAGTGTATCGCTCAGAATCAGGGCTATGATTGGACTCAGTCTGGGATTCACGCAGAGACATTAATAAGGAATATTCTTTCCCTCTGCCGCATCCTACGTAATTTTGCGAGGATCTCACGAATTAAATTTTGTATATTTGAAATTCTTCTTTGAAGATATTCCTCAAAAATAATTAATGCATAAACATGAAACATATATAGATAAAAAAATATACAGTCAATAAACTGAAAATTAATTGTATAACACATAAATACAGTAACAACAACCAAGGGAGCGACGCCCGCTCTTTCCCCTCCCATCTATGCCAGAACAGTAAAATGAGCGACACCCGCTCCATGCACACGCAACCCAGCATCACGCCGATGCCATCACTAACAAACATCGTGAGCGACGCCCGCTCCCCTTCTCAAAACAAAGCAGCAAAATGAGCGACACCCGCTCAACATCTCCTATCTAGCACCAAGAACGACACCCGTTCCTTTTCCGCCAACACATCACCGGGAGCGACACCCGCTCATAACCCGTCACCACTCAAACACCTCCAAAAAATGCCCAGTGAGAACACCGCTACTACGGTCACCTCCATGCACCAACAACATCGTCTCCGCACTACCTCCACGGCTCAGCCACGTGAACCCAATTCATCCCGCTACATGCATCATCACGCTTCCAACATCATCCCTCCGCCCAGCAAAACAGAGGAATCCCCACCATGGCTCAGCCTCGCGCGCCTACATCACCCTACCGCCCCTCCGCCCAGCAGCTCTCTGTCGCACCATCTCCACCCGGCAGCTCACCGCTGGACCCTTCTCCTCCCTGATTCACAAAAACGTAAACACCTTCAAAAAGTAAGCCAAACTCATCGCCAGCCCCACCGTGGGATCAACAAAGAGATCGCCAAATAATCTCCACCCAGCAGCATCACCGCTGCCTCTACCACCTCCCGCATAAAAACACCGCGACCTCCGACACTCACCATTAATCGCAAGTTGTGCACCTCAGTCATTCACCATTAATCGCAAGGTTTCATCATCAACGCAACGCCACCATCGCTTCTACACCAAGCAGCTCTCCTCTGCGATCCTACCTCACCGGCACACGAACCCACCCACCACGGTTCGTCCTCCCAAACTCCAGCCCTGCATCACCAAACACTGTCAAAATAGCACACTCCTCCACCAGAGCTTCATCACCGATTCCTGTTCATCATCTCTACCTCCGATCACCATTAATCGGCACCTTCGCTGGGTATAAAAACATACGAAATCCAAAAAAAAAAAAAGAAGAGAGGGGGAGAAAACAGGGGAAAAGGAACATAGCAAGGAAAAGACGAGATAAAGCGGTGCGTCGGACAAAAAGTAAAAAATCAAGGAGTAAATGCAAAAGAAGAAATAAACGGAGTAAGAGGAACATAGACAAAACAAAGAAATAATATAAATAAAAGCATGAAAAGAATACATGGAAGGGAGGAGAGAGCAAGGAAGCTACCTGCCATTTCTGGATTACTGTGGCAAAGGGGCACAAAAAGCGAAGCGGATGAAAGGACCCTATTTATAATAAAACAAAAACCCTAGCACCAAATTTTTTGCCCAAGTAAATTATCAAGAAATTCTCAAATTGGAGGACACGTGTGAGGAGTACGCATGTTGGGTATTGTTAAAAGAATAAATATATATAATTGCGGGGTGATTAATAATGAGTACTCTTGATCATCTTCAGTAAATTGTAGTTACTCAAGAGTAGGGGGCCTATGATGGGTATAAGTATATTTTTTAATATACTTTTTATATATAAATGAATTGAGTAGGGTCAAGTTGCGAGGTTCGCATTTTTGGAGGACTAGTTATTAATTTTGGAATTCTGGGTGACTAATCTGCATGTTTTAGACCTTAGCAGGGTCAATTATCAATTTCTGACATTGGAGACTTAATGTGCAATTTAGCTCAACTTCATCTATAAATACCACTCAAAATCTCCATTTTGAGGTAAGTGACTCTTTAGCATACAAAAGCTCTCTGCTCTCCTGTTTTGTGTGGAGGTAATCGCTGACTTGAGCGTCGGAGGGTTTTCACCGGGTGACCACCCGGCGCCTCTAACGTGTGTTCGTGAATCAGGTGATAGCCCAAAAGGAAGACGTGCGACTTCTTCAGGTGACCGAAGGAGTAGGAGATCAGGAGATCGTTCCCATCTGTAGGTGACCGAAGAAGCAGGAGAATGGTGATCGCTCGAAAATCCAATATTTCTTACTGATGGGTATAAGTATATTTTTTAATATACTTTTTATATATAAATGAATTGAGTAGGGTCAAGTTGCGAGGTTCACATTTTTGGAGGACTAGTTATTAATTTTGGAATTCTGGGTGACTAATCTGCATGTTTTAGACCTTAGCAGGGTCAATTATCAATTTCTGACATTGGAGACTTAATGTGCAATTTAGCTCAACTTCATCTATAAATACCACTCAAAATTTTCATTTTGAGGTAAGTGACTCTTTAGCCTACAAAATCTCTCTGCTCTCCTGTTTTGTGTGGAGGTGATCGCTGACTTGAGCGTCGGAGGGTTTTCGCCGGGTGACCACCCGGCGCCTCTAACGTGTGTTCGTGAATAAGGTGACAGCCCAAAAGGAAGACGTGTGACTTCTTCAGGTGACCGAAGGAGTAGGAGATCAGGAGATCGTTCCCATCTGTAGGTGACCGAAGAAGCAGGAGACCAGGAGGACGTACGACTTCCTATTTTTTTGCTGAATAGGGACATAATTATTTCGCCCGCATCACTTACATATTTGTAGTATTCAAATAGTTAAATCAAGTATCTGAAACCCAAAAATAGGTACTTTGTAGGTAAAATTAAGTATTTACTCTTATTTCATGCTGAATGATGAACTATTTTTTAAAAAATTAAATGATATATGAAAGAGTCATCCTAATGCATTTTTCATGAAAATACCAACAATGATTAAATTTATGGTTATCGCTCGAAGATCCAATATATTCTTACAAATTTGGAGTATTCAAATAGACAAATCAAGTATAAGAAAACCCAAAATTGGTACTTTGTAACTCAAAATAAGTACTTAATTTTATTCCACGACGAGTGATTAACTACGTTTTAATTAAAATTAAATGACATAAAAAAGTCATCTCAATACATTTTTCATGAAAAAACCAACAATGAATGAATTTATAGTGATCGCTAGAAGATCCATTAATTTTTTTTACGCATTTGGTGTATTAAAATAGCCAAATCAAGTATCTGAAATTTTAAAATAGATATTTTGTAGGTCAAAATAAGTAGTTACTCTTATTCCATGATTAATTGAGAACTATGTTTTTTTTTTTAAAAAAAATGATCATGAAAAAAACAACAGTGACTGAATTTATGGTGATCACTCGAAGATCCAGTATTTTCTTACATATTTGGAGTATTCAAAAAGTTAAATCAAGTATCTAGATTTAAGTATTTACTTTTATTCCACGATGAGCGAGGAACTGTGTTTTTTTTAAATAAAAAAATTAAATGACATGAAAGAGTCAACTCAATGCATTACCCATGATAACCGAATAATGACTGAATTATGGTGATCGCTCGGATTTAGGGGTGTCAATTCTGATTGGTCGGTTGGGTTTGGGTCGGGTTGACAAAAAAATTTAAAAAATTGCTCAATCCAAACTCGCCTAACCCGATTTTCGAATTTTTTAATTTTTTTTAAAAATTGAATAACAATTTTAAAAAAATAATAAAAATATAAATATTTTAATTTAAACACATAATAACAAAATATCTCTTATTTATTATTTAAATTTGAAGGTCTAATTATATAAAATTTAAAGTATATTCACTAAATCAAATAAATAATTGTTTAAAAAAATAAAAAAGTATATACAAAATAAATAGTAAATGATGAAAATTTATAATGTAAATATACAATAAATTTTGTTTAAATATACAATATATTAAAATATAGGTAAAATTTTTAAAAAAAGTAAAAAAAAGTTATTTCGAATCAACCCCGCCAACCCGATTAGAACCAGCCCGAACCTGTATAACCCGCTACTAACCCAAACCCACCCAACCCAAACCAAAAATTCCTGAACCCGAACCTGATTTTTTTTTTTTTTGGATTGAGTCTTGTCGGGTTGGCGGATCGTGTTACATTTTGACACCCCTACTGAGATTTTCAGTATTTTCTTATACATTTAAAGTATTCAAAGTGTCAAATCAATTATCCGAAACCCCAAAATAAGTACTTTGTATGTTAAACTAAGTATTTACTCCTACTTCATGATAATCGAGAAACAATATTTTTTTTAAAATTATATTTCTAAGGGAGAAGACACCTGTATTTTGTGTGGATAAAATTATTTATTTATTTAAATAAAAAGGTGTAAAAATGTAAATTTCTCTTTCTAGGGAATTAAAACTAAGTTTATTCTATTGTCAGGTGCTGATTTCAAATTAATTCAGATGTTGGCAGAGGGATTTTTGATAAATGTACCGTTGAAAGAACTTTTTTTTTTAAAAAAAGGCGAAACAACTTTTAGATTTTGTTAGTCACTGAAAAGACGTATAATTAAAAAATTAAGATTTAAAATAATTGTAATATAAATATTTATTTTAAAATATTATATATTCGACATATTTCATTTTTTATAATAAAATAATATAAAATAAAATAATTATGATTGTATACCAAATGATCTATACATAGATAAAATCAAAATGAAACAATCAAAATATAAATTTAAATTTGTTCAAAATAAATTAAATTTTATGTGCTATACCAAAATTTATAGTGTATTTTAAATTACAATAATAAACTACCGATTTTATTTGATAAAAAGAAATATTATTAAATATTATAATATAGTTATCATAGTAATTATATAGAAAATAATGTATGGTAAGTTTTGAAAATCAGAAAAAATTAGGAAAGGTAATGTTGATAAATAACTTTATAAAATGGTAACTTGGATTAGGGATATGCAAACGATCAAAACCGAACCAACCGAACCGATATTTTCAAAATCAAACCGACCGATCATAATTTCTAACAAACCGAACCAACTGAATTTTTATATAAAAACCGACTACATCGAACCGATTAAAAATTTGATTATTTCGGTTTTCAAGCGAAATAACCATTTTTTATTTGCTATTTAAAAATTTACATGCTTTTTTTTGAAAAAAAAGTACAGGTATTTTCGGATGCACAAATTTCTTCATTGAATTTATAAGTATTTTTAGGGGCACATACTTTTACAAAAAATTAATTAAAATAAAATCTTACAAGCTCACAAGCTTTCAATTGAATTTGAGAGGAAAGTTCATCGTGAAGATGAGGATAAATTATGGTGTTAGGATTTAGGGCAATAATTGTAAAATATGAGATGTTTTTGTTGGGTTGGTAGGTTAGACTTGTAAAAAAAAATTTGTATAAGTTATAGCCCAAAAAAATAATTAAATAAATAAATAACCACATTCCAGAGTTAAGGCCCAATAATTATATTTTTAATTATATAAATAAATTTTGGCTTAATCCGTTTAACCGATATTTAAAAAGAAACGAAATCGAACCGATTAAACCAACTTGACCAATAATTTCACAAAATTAACCGATCAATCGAATAATCGAACCAAATTTTTGATTTTTTCAGTTCGTTCTATTTTTTTTGGTTTGATAGATATTTTGCTCACAATGACATATTTTGAAGACTGGTGAACAAATAATGGAGCACAAATAAGCCTCCCTTTGATAATTCTTGATAAAACTTATTTATTTTTTGGATTATTTTGCTCATATTGACACATGCTTGTTGTGAGGCCTTTCTAAGGATTTTTCTTATTGTAGTTCTAATTTTGCGTATAGATCAGCGAATCAGGCGGCTCATGCCTTTGTTAGATAAGATGTTTCTTTGTAGGGTTGTTCATTCGGTTAAAATCGCCCGAACCAAACCGGTTTTTCGGTTCTCCGAAATTTTAAATCAAAAACCGAACCGAAAGGAGCGGTTTGGTTCGGTTTTTAACCGAAATAATTTTGGTTTTTTGGTTCGGTTTTCGGTTAACTGTTTTTTTCTTTTTTAAAAAAAAATATGTTGATGACTCGATGGACTGATTTCTCGAAAAGTGAAGAACCGATTATAATTTGAGCCACGTACATATATGTGATTAACATTTAAATTAATATATAAAAATAGTGTAATATATAATTCAAATACGTGTATATATAATATAATAAAATAAATTCATTAATTTTTAATTATTTTTATTTGAAAAAAACAATATTCTTTTTTTTAAGGAAAAAAATCAATATTCTTTAAAATCATTAAATTAATACATTTTTCAAGTTGAATCCACAAACATACATGACTTGAATTGTGATCATGTATATTTGAATAGCTAGATAACTAATTAAATCGATTATTTCTTTTTTTAAAAAAGAACAAATTATCAATTATGGCTTTTGTTTTTCCAGTATTTCCACAAAATTAATTTTTGGAGCTCACATTGATGTACATATAAATTGATTAGTAAAGAAATTCAAATACCAAAAAAAGAAAAAAAAATGGTTTTTCGGTTGGGTTCGGTTAACCGTAGGAAAGAACCAAAACCAGAACCGAAAATCCAAAATATCTTTATAGCCTTTGTTTGTACTCTATATATTGGAGGGTTGATATCAATAAAATCATTCAACTTATATTTGCCTATAGATGCAAATAAGAGACTAATCTCACAAAATTTACACGTGAAATCGCGATTACACTAGATTTTATGTGTACTTTTTACTGTAAATATGATCCGAGTCAACCCGTTTCACGAATATAAATATGTAAAACCATTTCATAAGAGACTTATTTTTGATAAATTGTTGTGGCCCCAACAAAATTACTCGTGAGAGTCTAAATAGATAACCACATTAAATACAAAAGAAACACACAATGGTAGGAATGATAACCTACCTTGGAGTGCCCATAGGCATTAGAGTTATAATACGGGCCAAATTATGGCGGGATGGGTTGGCACGCCAAAAACACACTGTTTTGCAGGTTGGTCCACCATCCCGATGGGCTTGAAATCCTCAAACCAAACCAACCCAAGGTGGGTTGGCTAACAACAAATAAAAATAAAAAATAATTATAATTAATTATAAATTTTATTTCATAAATAAATATTAATAAAACATATTAATAAAATTTTTAATTATTAATTTCACTTGTGTAAATTTTATATAAAATAATTAATACAATAAAAATTCACAACTTCATTAAAAAAATACATATATATATATATCACAATAAAAGTAAAAAAAAAAATTCAGGCTCGCCACGGGTTGGCTCGCTTAGTCCCGCCTTTATTTGGGTTGAAAACATTTTAACCCGACCCACTTTAATTGTGTGGAAGGACAAGTCAACCGGACGGGTCTAACCCAAATTGACACCTCCATAGGCTATAGCCACTCTTCCCCCCTCCTCCTTCTCTTAACTCTGGAGCAACAATAGGCGTGTTTTTGGTTTTATATCAGCTTCAAGATGCTTTTTTAAAAATAAAAAAGATGGAAATAATTTAGGCTCTGTTTATATAAAATATTTTAATAAAACTATTTTTTTAAAATTTTTTAATATATGTTTTAGACTTCAAAAAAAATATTTTAAAAGTAGTTTTAAGAATAAATATGTATTTATACAATTATTTTGTAAAAACGTTTTTAGAGTTAAAAAGTGATAGGATTGGTTGAGTCTAGAGGGGGAAGGGGAGAATACACCTAAAAAATTTCTCCATTGTGAATGATTAGAACTCAATCGGGTTAGCGACTGAATTCTTGCTTTTTTGGTGTCGATGTAAGTTGACAAACAAATGTGATGCGCGGAAAAATGTCAACGAAAAGATTATGAACACTTAGTAAAAACGTGGGGTGCGAAACTGATAGAAAGACATAGTCAAATATTTTTGGATGTTCGAAGATTTCAAAACTCCTACGTCACCCTTTTTCCTTCTCGGTAGGATAACACTAGAAGATTTTGAATTTTACAATCAAATTGCAAAACTCCACTCCAAAACTAGGACTTTTACACAATCACCTATCTCAAAACTTCTAGTAATCAACAACAAATACATTCCTCGACTGAATGTAATAAAATGAAATTACAACTCTATTACAAAAACACAAATTTATCCTACAATGATCGAATGATATCTGCGAATAGTGTGCTTCGAGTTTCTTGTTCAGTTTTGCTAAGAACTTGAAAGCTTTTGATCAACTGCTTTAAGTGCAAGTTCGTGTTCAATAAATTTCAAGAGAGCTTTCCTCAACTGATCGTCGTGCCTATTTATAGGCTTTAATGCTAATGGTCATAATTTCAAATATCAGCTGAAATCTTTGAATTCTTCCCGTTACACTGTTTAAAAAGGTACAATCTGAGATCGCGACATTTTGTTGCAGAGTGATAATGTATGGATAACTCTATCCGCTGAGGTGAACTGAGCGTCAGTATGAATATTCTCTAAATTTTAGTTAATTTGATTGTGCGAACTTCGGTTTCCTGATTATATCAGTTTAATGTCGGAGAGGTAAACTGTAAGGCCCAAAAATATTAAGTGATTAATTATCGAAAATATTATATAATTAATTATGGAATTTGAGATATAAATTCCAAATATTTAATTTGAGGATTTACGGATTTAACGCTTTTAATATCCAGAATTCTTAAATTAAAAGATTAAAATATTTGAATTTATTATTTATGAGATTTAAGATTTAGATTATGAGCTTGGAATTAAAAATAATTTAATTGATGATGAAATTTGAGCAGGGATCAATTTGAAAATAATGAGAAGTTCAAGGACTAAAATGCAATAAAATCCGAGATTATTTAATTTCAATCCAAGAATATGTAAATTGGGAATATTTAGAGTTTAGAATTAAATTTGAATATTATTAAATTATTTAGGATTGAAATTGAATTAAATCGCTTGTCCGGGGACTGATTTGAAATTATGCCAAAGTTAAAGGACCGAAGGGCAATTTACTTGAAACTTGCTATGTATATACGTGTATATCATCTCCTTCCATCAGATTGCACGAGAGAAAGGGAAATAAAGGGCTCCAAGCCATTTTTAATTCTTTCAAGCTTCGATATCTTTTGATCCGCCCGGTAGAATTTCCGATTGATCGTATATTTGCGATCACGGCTACGAGTGCTACGTTTTGACGTAAGTTTTATGAATTTATACCATATTTTAATTTTAATATGTTGCTAAAATTAATATTTGATTGTATAAACGTGTTCTAGCATATACGACGATAGCATATCTAAGATGGATCGCGAAAAGATCATCAACCGAATATGTTTATTAATTTCGAATATTTTTTGAATTTTTTGAAATTTTATGCTGCTGAATTCATGTATGGATGATGAAAATTGATATGTAAATGAGTTTCAATGATTGATAAGATGATGTTAATGATTTTGGGATTTCCTGTTTCGGTCCGTTACGCCGCCGGTTTGAGATTTTGAATAGATAGGAAATCTGAAACTCAAGGGCTGCAATTCTTGTGTTTATGCTAAGCATTTGAAGTTGAAAATGAGTTCATATAGAAGAATACGTGAGGTTTAAGCTTTTGGATTTGTCGAATTCGAATTGTTACGAAGACGATTGGAATTTTGATTGTATTATCAAGATTTGAAATGTATAAGCTTTAAAGAAACATGGATTAAGATTGAAAATTGATGTTTAGCTATGCTATAATCTATTTCAGATTGAAATTGAAGATTATCAAAGTTGAATCGACGAGTTCGAATGGGAATGACTTGAAGTGTTTGAAGTTGAATCAAGAACACCTTCAATTAGCAAAGAATGAAATGAGCAATTAGATGATAGATTTGGGTAGCTTGAAGTTGATCAGCATTCAAAAGAGTTTGCAAAGATTCAAGATGTTTGAATCAAGATCAAAGGTATGAATAGACATTAGATATGATGGGAAGAATAACTCGAGATTGATTATGATTATCGAGTTTCCTAAAATCACATACTTAATTGTTTATATGTGATAACGCTTAGTCATACCGCGCCCAAATTACCCGACTCAACTCAGATAAATAAAATATGCAGTATTGAGAGTAGGGATCGTTCCCACGAGAAAAGTGAAATTTATCGTGTTCTTAAAAATTAATAAATAAAATAAAAGGGGGTTTTGAGTTTTAAAAATTAACTACTAAAAATTTAAAGCAATTTAAAATTCAATTTTATCACTAGCATGCAATATTAAAAATACGAGAAATCAATAGATTAACAAGCCTTGATATCGGTTGACTACACCCTTGAAATTATTCATTGGATCATCGATTCCCTAAAAATAATTAATTCTCATTGAATATTCATCATTGGAAATTTAATTCCTATCTCACATTAATTTATTTAACTAGACACAAGCGCTCTAAATTAACCCTTACCAATGAATTAACTCAATACAAGCGATTAGATTTAAATTCAAGGCAACATGCAAACTAATAAAATTGATGAAGCTAAACAACACAAGAACAAGCGGTTGTATTTAATTTAGTCAATTGTTGTTCTTACAATTTAATAAACTCACAAGCAGACGATTATTAATTGCAGTTGCTTCACAAATTAGAGAAATCAAACAATTACGGATTTGAATTCTAATTTAGCAGTAGTTTGTATAGCAAAATCCTAGGGTGATCAATCCAAAAATCTCACATACAAGCATGAAATAATCCAAAACAACTTTTGATACTCAATAATAATCAAACATTGAAAATCTAAATCTCACAAACGAATAAATTCAAAGGCTTGTCTTCCTTAACCAAGTTCTAAAACTTAGCCAATAATATTCATGAATTCTCTAGAAAATTTCATGAAACAAAAAATAAATCTAAGAAAATTAAGAAGAAATCTAGCCGCCAAGGAATTCTCTTGCGTTCCAGCCGTCCAAAAGTTTAATAATAAGATGATAAAAATCGGAATTAAAAGTCTTAAATATAGACTAGAGTCCTCAAAATAAAAGTTTCCAAAATTGAAGATATTTTCCAGAACTGCGCATCTGGCTCGATCTGCTGAGTTTAGCAGATCGAGCCAGAATTTCTATGTCCAAATTTTTCCGGATTTTCTCTTATGGCCGCTCGATCTGCTGAACTTAATAAATCGAGCGAGCTCACCTTTTCCCACCGCGCAACATTTTTGAAAATTTAATAACTCGAGATCTAGCCGTCGGATTGAGCTGAAATTTGGACAGCTGCTTCAAAACATCTTGAAATTCATTTTGAATAGTGGAGATCGGATTTCAATCTATTTAAAATTAAAAATGATTTTTTTATCATTGCTGCTCCGTAATTCATTATTACTCAATAGCTTTTCCATCTTTTTCTCTCAAATTCATCTACCTTTTGTCATTCTCCTTCTTCTCCTAAATCAAACCAAAAACAATAATTAGGAACTATACAATGCATTTAATCAATATAAATTCTTCTAATAATACAAATTAACTCAAATAAATATAGAACAATATCACCACATCAAACTCCCCCATACTTAAATCTTGCTCGCCCTCGAGCAAGTCATGTAAAAACAAAATGAAAACATAACAAAAACATAAGCTAGGACGAATCATGAACATCACAGCCTCAACGAAGTTTCTCCCACAAAAAAACAAACCTACGATACTCTCGATTTTCTATGATACACATCCAGTCGAATGTGAATGTGTGCGTGTGTCATGTTATTCCAGCTACATGCAACTTCAAAAGATATAGTTTCAAAACTGTTCGCCGACCTAGGACAATTCAGTGTAAGTTTCACAATCAAGAACCCTCCTCTCAACAATCCATTAACACAACACAACTCTATTGAGATATAATTACGCACCGTCGGATTTTGCACCCGACATTTTTAAAGTCCCAATAATTACCTGCATACTTAGCTATAAATTTGATAGGGTTAGAATTTCAACCCCCTTGTCTATATCCCGGATGAAACTAAAATCCCATGAGGTCCGCAAACTTAATTATGGAATAGTGACTAGAATTTCAATCACTTTCCAAGCCCGGATGGAATTATTATTTTAAAATTTTTCAAAATTTTAACCCCATTCATTCCGCATACTTATTCAAGAACAAGATGATTAGGATTTCAATCTCTTACTCATAACCCGGATGGAGTTAATTTTATTTTCACAAAATGTTTAGAAAATTATTATAATAGGCGCGCCCAAGATTTATATGTCATATAAAAAAGATTATCAAGATTCAAGAAATATCAAGTTCCACAGACACCTATTGCCATGCAATGGTCCAACAGACATCCACAGTATCTAATACATCACTACAATTCACTGGTTAAACATGTGTGCTTAAGATTATTCACAATTCAACCTACGGTTTCTAATATCCAATCAAGAGTAAAAAGTTTTAAAAAATTCAATTTTGTTATACTTCATCATCATAGGCTAGAAATCATCCTCTACTTATGCAGACGAAACAAACAAGAAACACAAACAAACAATGCATGAACTATACGCACATACGCAACAAAAACAAATGCAAAACAATGAATGCACCCCCCATACATAGCTAAAGCATTGTCCTTGATGTAGCCAAAAATCACTTGTATATGACACGTTGCTTCCGCAAAGTCTGGAGTATCAACGGATCCTTGGATGTTCCCGGTGGAGATCTTCAGTGGGTTGTTCCTACGTCACAAAACAAAATCAGAGGAGCCGGAAGGGTTCCCGGCGAAGGCACTCCGACGCTCAAGTCAGTTATTACTCAAGGAATAATAATCGAGAGTAGAGCAATATGGTGCTAAAGAAAGTGTGTACCTTAATAATGAGGTGACTTGAGCTATTTATAGATGTTTGGAGAGCTTTATGGGCTTGAGCCTCTTATGGGCTTTTGTAGAAATCGGGGTCTGCTTGAATTAAATATATATTATATTTAATTAAGCTTGGGCCTTTAAAATATTCGGAGTGGACCTTCATGATTGGGCTCAGGCCCAGTTGAATTTTTAGGTGTAACCTATCATAGGCCCCCTACTCTCGGGCATGTCGCGTGTGTGGAGAGGTCCGAGAGTAGAATTTTTATCGGAGTATTGTCAGAAATTTATCTGCCGAGAACGAATGTTTTTTGCCACTGCGAAAATTACGGGGATCGACCTGCCCGGTCAGGTTGCAGGGGTCGAGAAAACGTAGTAGGACTATGATGCAATGAAATTAAAATCCTGGCATAATAATAATTTCAGTGGAATTGAAAATCAAAATCCTACCAGAATAATAATTGTAGAAACCCAATAGAACTCTAACAACTATTGTCATTATAAATTCAGCACCACAATATGTTTTCATCACAACTTACTAACTCAATTTAGTTTTGAATTTTTTATTGCAGCAAACAGTTTAAAATAATCTGAGAGGCATAAAGCAACCAAACGCACATGGCAGGTAATTGTCATGCACGTGGGTTCCATATTGAGAATAGACATGATTTTTTAAATCCTTAATCTTGTCGCCTTATTATTATTATTTTATGTTCCTCTTCCCAACTTGTTTCGTCATCTTCTTCAAACGTGATATGATGTGTATGTGTCTATGCGATCATCCCTCCCTCTCCATGTCCATCATCTCCTTTATTATTAACGGCTAATGGACGGCTCTGTCCGGGGAGGAGACGTCCGTTTTTTAACGGTTGGCGAGGGGCAACAACGACGATTGTGGGGTGGTGTTTCCGGCGATTCAAGTGCCATCCATGGAGCTTCATCCACTGTTTGTGGGTGCGTCCAAATATGGACTCGAATGGGAACTGAGGAGGCCGACGGCGAGGTGGTCATTCTGATGGAGGGCTCTTCGTATGTCAGCGTGGATCAAGCTATCAAAAGCTTGTCCAAATCTGAACTTCGAAGAAGGGGCAGAGACGCAGACCGGGTGGAGAGGATGGTGCTGGTCCGACGATGGGCTCTCTTCTATTTCCAGCCATGGTGTAGCTTCCAAGCTATCCAAATCTGGCCTCGATGGAGTGAGGAAGGTTGCTGTCGGAGATGGTGGTGACATGGCTGTGCAAGGGGCGGCGTAGCTGTGCAAGGGAGGTGGATGATGAAGTCTCGATGAAGGACTCCCGTCGACGTTCCAGCCATGGATTAGCGTATAAGCTGTCCAAATCTGGACTCGACGGGGCTAGGGTGGCAGCGGCTCGGTTGCTGGTGGCTGTCGGAGATGGGTTGCGGCAAACGATGATGAAGAAGGCGGTGGTCGATGTTGGTGATGGCAACCCCGGTTCGTGATGAATATAGACACATACACATACGTATAAAAATATACACATGTTATGCTCTGAAATATAAAATTAATCTTTATGTCAAGGTGTTTGATGTTTTTACTCGATATTAATATTAATCTGATTGAAACTTGGTCTTGCACAAGAAAATATTCTTTGTTAAATTTTATTTTTTATACGTGTCTCTTTTTTTTTTAAAAAAAAAAAATCGTTGCAGGGTGCCCTCCACGAGGTAAAGTATTTTCGGTATTGGTTGCTAACCGAGATACTTATTCTCCTTCGCCAGCGGAGTCTGGCGATGATAGTGAAATTGACACATGTCTATTTTCTTTGAGTGATTTGAAAACGGTGGTATCTTGTGATATGACGAGATCACCTTGTTTAAAAATTGATAGTAACCCGAATTCTTGCGATAATAGTGGTTCTGAAGAGTCTTCGGGAGGAGTGAGCGAGCGTCTTTTGGACGAGTCGGAGATTTTAAGTCCAAGTAAAAAATTTGACTTATCCTCTAGAAATATCCTTAAGATTCCCAAAAATGGAGATCTTTGCCATGAACCGCCTCCGGGATATTTTGCTGTATATCTGGAGTACTTTAATTTTGGTTTCTCGCTTCCTCCTCATGCCCTTTTGATAGAAATTGTAGATAGTCTCGGGGTGAGTTTAAGTCAATTAACACCAAGTGCGATTCTTCTGTTTACGTGTTTCCTACGTAGAGTGAGTGAAATTAAAATGTCCCCGACTATAGACTTATTCTATGCGCTTTTCTCGGTGCGTCGCTCCATGCCGGGTTCCTATACTTATTTTCTACCTCGGGGAGATTGTAAGTTTTTATCTCGTTGTCCACCTCCGAAAAGTGATTGGAGAAAAAATTTTGTTTATGTATGGGATTATGGTTGGGAGGTTCCCATAGTTTGGAGTCCGGGCCATAGGAAAATTATTTTTAGCAAACTCCACCGTGAATTGCAACTTGAATGTCGTTCCTTAGGCCTCTTCAAGAAGTTGGTTGACCCAAAAAGTTTGATTCCTGCCGGTAATGCTTTGTTCAAATTGAATTTTGATAACTGTATTTTGCGCCTTCTTTGGATTCTTCTACTCGTGTTAATTTAAAATTTATTAAATTTATTCACTGATCATTGTACCTCTTCTCTTTGTGTTTGTTTGTAGGTGACAAAATAAGTTTGGCGGAGGTTTGCGCTTGCATAGAGAAAAACGAGAAAACTCCGTCAAAGACATCGAGAAAAGAGTCACCAGTGGATCGAGGTAATCACAATTCCCAAGGGATTCCAAGGAGGAGGAATTCTCCCGGGCCATCCGACCGTGTCAATAGTTCTGGTCCTCCATCTAAAAATACTGACACTCGTGACCGAAGGAATGGTGGTAGAAGAAATGATGCTGACCGTGATACCCGTATTAGGGAGAATGCTAATGGTAGAATAAATCCAAAAAGAAGACGTGATGATGAACGAACAGTTCCTCCCGACACTCGTGAGGGTCGTCACTTGTTCTTGGAGGGTGTGAATCATAAGAATAATGCTGGTTCTTTTTGGGATTTGAAGGATCCAGAGATTGGTTGGAGAATCGGAGCTAATCTAATTGGAGATCATGACAGGTTGCATCTACTGCCTCAGCCTACCGAAGTATTAACTCGGTCTCTTGCCTCGTCTGCCTTCCAGGTATATTATTATATGTTTGTTACTTTTTATGATTTTTATGTAGTAAATAATATTCTTTATCTATGGGTGTTTGCAGATTTTATCGCTTGCCCAAACTTTTCAATTTCGAGAAGAGAGATCCCAAAATTCTGATAAGAGATTGGATGAAGAAGTAACGTCATTAAGGGGAGAGTGCAAAAGACTCGGCGAGGAAGCTACTAAGGCACGAGATGATTTTCTCAAGTCGCAAAAGGAGCTTGAAGAGAAATCCAAAAAGTATGATGCAATGTGCAAGGATATGGAGCTACTTAGGGGAAAATATTCCCATGAATCGGAGACCGGTGAGACTTTTCTCAATTCATCAATAGGCAAGAATCTTTTGCGAAGTACCGGAGAAAAAGCAATTGAAGGCTATCAAGCATCCACAGCTTTTAGAGATGAAGTGATTCAGCGGGCGATTGTTATTCATGACGAAGTTGTCGTGGATTGTCGCAAAGAACTACGGGATACTCAACTAGTTCCGGAGGAAATTATTATGATGATTCACCCTAAAATTCCGGAGCCTAGAACTGCAAGAGTTGAGGATGACTTGGATCCTCCCTTAGGAAATTTATTGGGAGGTCTGGGTGACGAGGAGATGATCGAAGCTTTGCGTTCGAACTTCTAGCTTGAATAATGACGACGGGTGCATGTCGAATCTACATGGATAGTACTCTTAGGAGCCGTGGAGCAGTTTAGTTTATTATTTCTTGCCACTTTTGGGCAATATTTTTTATTTGTAATAAAGACTTTGAAGTCTTATATTTTGTTTGCTCTTTTTGAGTGCGTAAGCAGTTGGTGGAGGAGCAAAGGAAAAACAATTATTTCCCCCTTCTTTATATATATTCCATTTTGTCAATTATCATATCTCTTTGTTTTCTGAAGTTGCTATTGCATACTTGTTTGATGAATAAAATACTAATGCTTTAATATTGGAGTACTTGGGAGGGGATCAGTCTCCCAAGATTTTGTCTCATGGGGAAGTCCTAAACCCACTTAGTACGTGGTGAGGTATCCCGGGACTTATAATATTATTATGTCGTCCTGACCTCTTACAGCGTCATAAGTTCAAATGTCCCATGGGGCTGGCCAAGCCTTTTATTATTGGGAATTTTTTTTATGATTTCTAGGGTCTATGACGTTTACATCGTAAGTAAGCGTTGGTATAGGAGAGGAGATATGATAAGCTTTCGACAAAGTAATCTGCTTGTATAACAAAATAATCAAATTAGTTGAAAAATGTATCACAAACTTGTAATATGAAAACATAAGGAAAATATGCTAATAGCAAAAAAGGTAAATTTAGCCTATTATTGGCGAGAGTTGCAGTTTATGCATAAAACTTCTTCAGGTTGGCCACGTTCCAAGGTCTGGGAAGTATTCTTCCATCTGAATGTTGGAGGCGATATGTTCCCATCTTCACAATCTCAATTACTTTGTACGGGCCTTCCCATTTTGGGTCTAATTTACCCACAGACTTCAAGATGTCGGATTTTCTCAAGACCAGGTCTCCTACTTGGAAAGATCTTGGTTTGACTATGTCATTGTATGCTTTAGTCATACAAGCTCGATATCTCTCGGCTCGTGTCGAAGCTTCATCTCTCAGTTCATCCACCAAGTCCAATGAAATTCGGAGGGCTTGGTCATTCCCAGATGAAGTGTACTGTTTCACTCGCCATGATTGCTCTCCGATTTCGGCAGGAGCCACAGCTTTCGCTCCGTAGGCCAGGTTGAAAGGAGATTCTCCAGTTGAAGAGCGTGGAGTGGTTCGATATGCCCATAGAACACTTGGCAACTCATCCACCCATTTTCCTTTGGCATTGCCTAGGCGTGTTTTGAGGTGCTGTAGAATGGTCCGGTTGGTGACCTCGGTTTGCCCATTTGCTTGAGGATTCCCTACAGAAGTGAAGAACTGCCTGATAGAGAGTCCTTTGCACCAGCCTTTTATCTTCGCTCCAGAGAATTGAGTTCCATTGTCTGAAACCAAGGTTTGAGGAATGCCAAATCTGCATATTATATTCTTCCATAAGAAATTGATTACATCTCTCTCGGATATTTTGGCCAATGGTTCAGCTTCGACCCATTTGGTGAAATAATCCACAGCTACTATCAGAAATTTTCTTTGTCCGGTAGCAGGAGGAAAATGACCTACCAAATCCATTCCCCATTGAGCAAAAGGTAGAGGACTTTCCAGGGGCTGTAAGATTGTAGCCGGCTGGTGATGGAAGTTAGCATGCTCTTGACATGCGTGACAATGTTTTGCTAACTCAATAGCGTCTTGCTTCATCGTTGGCCAAAAGTACCCTTGGCGCAATGCTTTCCCCACGAGGGCTCTGCCAGCTAAGTGATTTCCACATATTCCTTCATGAATTTCACGGAGCACATAGTTTCCCTTAGCTGGCGTTAGACACTTTAGGTAAGGTGAAGAGAAACCTCTTTTGTACAGTTCTCCGTCAATGATCGTGAACCGAGCAGCTCTCACTCTAAGTTTTCGAGCTTCGACTTGGTTAGCAGGTAGTTTCTCTTGCTTCAAATAGTCGATTATTTCATCTTTCCAACTAGGCTCTTTGCTGTCAGCACAGAAGATTGTAACATCACTTCCATCAGTTTCTTCCTTGCCATAAGTTAGGAATGTAATTTTCCTATTATCAATGTTGGACAAGGAGCTTGCTAACTTGGCAAGGCGGTCTGCTGACTCATTTTCCCCTCTAGGTATCTGCTTTATATCATAGCTGTCTAAACGCGAGAGAAGCTCGTTCACTTGAGTGAGGTATTCAAACATTTTATCTTCCTTTGCTTCATAATTTCCATTAACCTGACTGACGATAAGTTGGGAGTCACTGTGTATCGTCAGTCTTTTTGCTCCGACCGACAGGGCCAATTTAATTCCAATGATGAAAGCTTCATATTCTGCCTCATTATTCGTTGCAGGGAATAGAAATTTGATGGCATATTGAAATTTATCTCCCTGTGGGCTCTCCACAACTATACCTGCACCGCTTCCTGTAGAGGTTGATGACCCGTCGACATAAACCATCCATGTTTGGGTGGAGCTTTCTTCTTGAGTTACTGTCATTTCTACTAGAAAATCAGCCAGAATTTTTGCTTTAATCGCTGGACGCGGGCGATATTCAATTCCATATTGGCTCAGTTCAACAGCCCACTTAACCATTCTTCCTGATGCTTCAGGACTCGAGATAATTTGTTTGAGAGGATGATTGGTGAGTACAATTATTGGATGAGAGTGAAAGTAAGGACGTAATTTTCTCGCTGCAATTACCAAAGCCAGTGCCAGTTTCTCGATCTTTGTATATCTTAATTCTGCTCCGTGTAAAGTTCGACTGATATAATAAACTGGTTTGTGCTCACGTCCTACTTCAGAGACCAATACTGCACTTACCGCCTCCGCAGATATTGCCAGATAAATTAACAGGGTGTCACCTTCATTTGGTTTTACCAACAACGGCGGAGAGGTCAGATGCACTTTCAACTCGTCAAATGCTTGCTGACACTCTTCTGTCCATTGAAACCTTTCCCACTCCTCAACATTTTGAAAAATGGTAAACCCTTGTCTGCAGATCTTGAGATAAATCGGTTGAGGGCGGCCAAATGTCCTGTCAATTCTTGGATGCCTTTTACACTATTCGAAGGATTCATGTTTAAAATTGCTTTGATTTTTTCAGGGTTGGCCTCTATTCCTCGTTCTGACACCATATAACCGAGAAATTTGCCTCCTCGTACACCAAAAGTGCATTTATCCGGATTAAGTTTCATCCTGTATTTTCTGAGTATACTGAAACATTCCTCAAGATCTTCCAAATGATTAGATGCTTGAATACTTTTGACGAGCATGTCATCTATATAAACTTCCATGTTACGCCCGATCAATTGTTCGAACATGGTATTTACCAGACGCTGATAGGTAGCTCCAGCATTTTTCAACCCAAACGGCATTACATCATAACAATAAATTCCTCGATCAGTGATGAAACTTGCTTTTTCCTGGTCTTCTGGCGCTAGGCCGATCTGATTGTATCCTTGATATGCATCAAGAAAAGTGAGCAGCTCGCATCCTGCTGTCGAATCGACTAACAAGTCAATTCGAGGGAGTGGAAACGGATCTTTGGGGCATGCTTTGTTGAGATCAGTGAAATCTATACACAAACGCCACTTTCCTCCAGGTTTCGGTACTAAAACCACATTTGCAAGCCAATCTGGGTATGAAACTGGCCTGATGTACTTTGCCGCTAAGAGTTTCTCCACCTCCGCGGCTATATGCCGATTTTTCTCTGGACCAAATGCTCTTTTCTTTTGCTTCACCGGTCTCATTTTCGGATCAACACGGAGGTAATGAAGCGCATATTCATGAGGTATTCCTGGCAGATGCTCATCACCCCAAGCAAACACGTCCAAATTGCGACCAAGAAAATTTTTCAACTTCTCTTCCAGTTCAGGAGGTAATTCGGTCCCTATCTTTAGGGTTTTCTTGGGATCAGCTGGAATGATTGCCACATGTTTCAGAGTTTCGGTTGCTGTTATTCTCTCTTTGCTGTGGGCTTCTTCATCCACCAAATGTATTCTGTTTTCACGTAAAATTTTTCCAGGTTTCGGTGCTCTTTCCTCACTAGAAACTTGTCTTTTACGATTTCCTGATGAACCCCGCAATGTCACCGCATGACATTCTCTGGCTAGACGATGGTCACCAATGGCTTCTCCTACTCCTCCTGGAGTCGGAAACTTCAGCTTCATGTGATATGTCGATCCGATGGCTTGGAATATATTGAGACTTGGTCTTCCCAATATCACATTGTATGCAGATGAAGCCTTCACTACAAGGAATTTCATCATTTTAGTAGACCTTTTGGGGTAAGAACCCAAGGAAAGAGGAAGCGTTAATTCTCCCAAAGCTTCAACTATTTCTCCGAAAAATCCTACTAGTGGAGTGTTGACTGGAGCTAACTGTGCATTACTAATACCCAACTTCACGAATGCATCATGAAAAATTATGTCGGCTGAACTTCCTGAATCCACTAGAATTTTTTTTACCCAAAAATTGGAGATTGTGGCTGAGATAATTAAAGCATCATTATGGGTGCCCCGAGGGTTCTCCAGATCTTTGTCACTGAATGATAATCCCTCTTGGATGGTTCCAATTTCATATATCGACAAGGATGTGGGGCTA
Organism: Henckelia pumila; assembly: GCF_033568475.1. Lineage (NCBI taxonomy): Eukaryota > Viridiplantae > Streptophyta > Magnoliopsida > Lamiales > Gesneriaceae > Henckelia > Henckelia pumila. Next base: position 137,596,777 of record NC_133122.1, read on the forward strand.
GATAAATTGTTGGTTCCTTTTGCTGCCCGCAGAAGAGCTTTTCTTGCATTGTTCGAGTCGCAACAAGCAGGCCCCCCAGTGATTACGGTGATTACCCCTCCTGAGGGAAAATTTTCATTAGCTCGTTCATGTTGTTTCCCAGTTTCATCATGTCACTTTTGATAGTCACGTTTTGGTTGTTCGTCCCGACGCCTGTCATCTCTCTTCTCACCGCGGGACTTGTCCACAAAATTTCCCAAATGCCCGCGTTTTATGAGTTTTTCAATTTTTGCTCGCAAACTGAAGCAATCTTCTGTAGTATGGCCTTTATCTTTATGAAAATGGCAGTACTTGTCCGAACGCTGGCGCTTTGGGTTATTTTGCATTGGGCGAGGGGGACGCAACAACCCTCCACGAAGAACACATATTACTTCAAAAATGTCTCAAGGAAATATTAACAATGGAAACGCACCGCCGAGTATTACTCTCACCCGTGAAGACTTGACTGCGCTAATGGAAAACACAGCCGCACTCGCAGCAAAAGATGCAGTTGCTCAGTACCTAGAAACCCGCAAGCGCAAAAGCAGCAAGAAAAAGGCTCAGACTGAAGGCTCGTCATCTCTTGACCCTAATAACGGAGACCCAAATAAAGATAAATCTAAAGTGAATGATAAAGATCAAGGGGGGACCAAGAAAAATACTACTCAGAAAGACGGTGAAGCAAGTGTTCACACAGTTCATGACATTTCTGGCGAAAACAAGATCACTAATCCAGCTCGGAAGGATGGATCTCGCACACATGTAACTGAAGAGAATATGTCCGCAATTTTGCCGTCACGCCGAAGCCCCTTCACTGATGACATATTATCTGAAGCATTACCAAAGGGAGTCAAAATCCCCAGCTTACCTGAGTTCGATGGAACGAGTGACCCCCAAGACCATATTGACAAATTCTACGCAAAAGCAGATTTGTATGATATCACAGATGCTGCATACTGTAAAATTTTCCGAACAACATTATCAGGAAGAGCACTCACATGGTTCAACAAGTTACCCTCTGGATCTATTACCAATTTGGAGCAACTTACTGACTGCTTCATCCAGCAATTCTCAATTAACAAAAAATACCCAAAAACAGTAGCATATTTGTTCACAGTCATTCAAAAAGAAGGAGAATGTTTGAGGGACTATGTTCGGCGATTTACTCATGCGGTGCACGAAGTCTTACTCGTGAACCATGATTTGTTAGCTGGAATAATGCAACAAAACTTGCGCCATCGGAAGTTCAAAGAATCAATAGCGGGAAGGCCGCCCAAAAACTTAGAAGAGTTATTGGAAAGAGCTGAGAAATACATACGGGTTGAAGAATCTGTAGAGCCACACTACTTGAATAAAAGAAAGAGAGAAGAAGATAAATTAGATATTAGAAAGCGAGACGAGAAGCGAACAACACAGAGCCCCCGCCTCCAAAATACACCCCTCAATGCACGTCTGACCGATATACTGGTAGTGGCTGAAAACCAAGGGTTGTTGCGTCCCCCTCGCCCAATGCAAAATAACCCAAAGCGCCAGCGTTCGGACAAGTACTGCCATTTTCATAAAGATAAAGGCCATACTACAGAAGATTGCTTCAGTTTGCGAGCAGAAATTGAAAAAATCATAAAACACGGGCATTTGGGAATTTTGTGGACAAGTCCCGCGGTGAGAAGAGAGATGACAGGCTTCGGGACGAACAACCAAAACGTGACTATCAAAAGCGACATGATGAAACTGGGAAACAACATGAACAAGCTGATGTAGCCAAAAATCACTTGTATATGACACGTTGCTTCCGCAAAGTCTGGAGTATCAACGGATCCTTGGATGTTCCCGGTGGAGATCTTCAGTGGGTTGTTCCTACGTCACAAAACAAAATCAGAGGAGCCGGGAGGGTTCCCGGCGAAGGCACTCCGACGCTCAAGTCAGTTATTACTCAAGGAATAATAATCGAGAGTAGAGCAATATGGTGCTAAAGAAAGTGTGTACCTTAATAATGAGGTGACTTGAGCTATTTATAGATGTTTGGAGAGCTTTATGGGCTTGAGCCTCTTATGGGCTTTTGTAGAAATCGGGGTCTGCTTGAATTAAATATATATTATATTTAATTAAGCTTGGGCCTTTAAAATATTCGGAGTGGACCTTCATGATTGGGCTCAGGCCCAGTTGAATTTTTAGGTGTAACCTATCAGTCCTCAATGCTTCAGAACACAAAAACACACAAACACAAAAAGAAAATGCGATGCAAATGTAAAACAGAACTCCCTAGTTCAAGTGTTGGCGTTGTCGTCCTCGTCGACGTCTGACGGAATAGCGGAAGAATCATATCGAAACTCGGACTGAGAAGGCGGTGGTACTCGGTTCTGAAAAAAACAAAAATAAAACGTAAAAACTAAATGAAAGGAAAGAACACTGGGTTGCCTCCCAGCCAACGCCTCCGTTTACAGTCGGCCCGACTGCATGCTTCAGATGCTCATGGTGGTTCATATCTAGTTGTCTTGTCCACCTTCACCCATTTGAGCACTTTCATAGTTAATTTTGTTTTTTTTTTGAATTCCTAAAAATCCTAAGCTCTTCAGCTTTGCGTGCCTGTAGATCAGAAAGGGACATTTTAACATGTCTTGGTATTACTTCCTTCAACTTACCTCACTCACAACTTTCTTGTGTTCTTGTGACAAGTAATCATGAATATCCAGATTATTAACAACACTTTCACAACTAGGAAAATTCAGGTTATCAAAAATATTAAAACTTGACAATCTCCCCATCGAATTCCATAGTGAGAGTACCATTATCTATATATATATATAACAACTGAGTTTTTGCCGAATATATAGTAAAATCCAGCCAAAAATAATTAGATAAAAAAGGAAAACTAAGACAACTTATTGCTATTTATGTTCTAATTAATGCTTCGAACTGTTCAATTATTTCCATACATCAAATATTATATATATATATATATATTTATAATTTATAAAGATAACTCAAATTGCATAGTTTATAACGTTTTCATTTGCTAAAAATTTACACTTTAAAATGTAGAAAAATAAATACTACAAATATAATAATAATAAATTATAATTTTAAAATTTGCTCAATTAATCTATATAAATTCAATAATTTTAGTAATTTGCATATATAAATAAATGCTTTATATTTAAATTTTTTAATAATTAATATATTTCTTTAATAATATAACCAATTTAGTAGATTTAATAATTACATATAAAATGTACCGTAAATAAAATAATCACTTAATTTATTTTAAATTTTAAACATTTAAAAAATATTGGTTAAATTAATGTCTTCAAATAATTAAATTAATAAAATACAAATAGATAAAATAGTGTAAACGATGAGCATTAATTATTAATAAAGAATGTCTAAGTTTAAATATAAAACCTATTAATTAAATAAACGATTCAAAACATCTATAAATAAAAATTAATATTTAATTTAATTTAAATCTCTACATAAATACATATTTTAGTTTCAATCAAATACATGCAAATATAATACCTCCCATAATAGATTAAAAAACATATTAAAAATCAATGCAATAATTACAACAAAATATGATAAATATTATCACCTAACAAAATTTAGGAGTATTCTATGCTACACCTGGAGTTCTTCTCCCCCATGATGTGGTCAAATATTAGTCCTTGGATCATCCACACACATGTCAATTTCCATAAAAATACAAGGGACCCACATGATCTAATGGTGTTGAATTAGGGGGTGAAGCACTCCCGGTGTAGCATAAACTAACCCCAAAATTTCGAACATATTTACTTTCTTTATACACGGTATTGACTAACAAATCAAAACATTCATCATTATGATTCTTTAATTTAATTTAAAATTCAACAATAAAAATTCATTGTCAAAGAAAATCTCTAAATTATGAGATATTTCATATTATATTAGATTTAAAAAATGCAAGTTAATTAAAATTGATACAAATATTGTAATAATTTTTTACCGGCCAATAAACTTAGCAATTAAAATAGGAAAATTATACAAGTTAGGGATTCAATCATAACCGTAAACGTACAGATAAATTTTATGAATTTAAATAACTTAATAATACATAAAAAATTTAAATACTCGACACTGAACAATGAATATTATGAAAAAATTGTAAAGATTTATAACACGGTACCTTAGGAATAATATCTACTAATTATGGTTGTAAACAAAGTAATAATGTTGAAAAACAAACAATTTTGTGAATCAATACCATAATATTTGTCTTAGTTTTCTAAATATAGAACTATCAAATTTTTTTAAAAAAATCAATCAAACTTATTTCTTATTTTAATTATTATATATTTAACACAAATACACATTTTACTTTCTATTTTTGAGGACAAATAAGGCACATTCCACAAAAGATTAAAAAAAACCTGAAATTGGAAAATTAAATGTAAAATTATAAGAAACTGTGACAAATAAAAAAAAGCAATATTTCCTTTCTTAATAAAGAATATCAATTAAAGATTTATCAAATCAATAAAAATAATTCGTAACTTAAATCAAACTAAATGCCCGATTTAATTTCAAACAAATAACAACAACTAGGATATATTCCAAATTTAGATTAACAAATTTAATTTTAAAAATTGATAATAAAATTGTAATATATTTAAATCAAAATAATTGTTTTTTTAAAAAATGAAAATATAAGTTATTGAGTCAATCCCGTAAGTCATGCTTCTCAAATATAGAGCATATATAGTTAAATCACTCCTCTCACATTATTCTTGAAAACATTTACCATCGAATTACAATTTCAAGAAATTCAAAGCACAAGCTCAGATCCAAACTCACATATTTTCATAAGCAATTATCACATAATCATAAAAAAAAAAAAATCAAGATCGGCTATAATGCTCCCACAATGATATAGCAGAGAACATTCAAACAAAATTACTATGAAGCGACTGAAAAAATCTACGGTGATAGGCAACAAGAGACGGAAAATTAACAATCAAGCAAAAGGTAATTACTTATACTTTTAATTTACTTTTCGGGATTGAATTTTTGAGTTATTCATATGGTATATTTAATGTTTGAAATACAAGATGAAAAAATTGTCCTTACGCATCATTTTTCATTTGTCATTCTGTTATCCAACTCCTTCTGCTTATATGCATCTGAAATTGATATATAGATGGATAAACATCAACTTAAAATGATATGTAGATATTTATCAATAAATTTTTTCTAATAAAAATGCATTATCTACCATAGACTTAACTTTTTTGATAAGATATAAGTAGTACTTCTAAATCGATAACCTGCAAACAAACAAAACATTGTTGAATTAATATTATACTTGTGCGGATGATTATATTAACTAATCTAAGATTCTAAGTTAACAATCACTTTAAATAATTTTCAATATATGTTTTATATATTTCTTATCTTTTGATGATAATTAATATCTTTTAGTACATACAAATAATTATTTTTTTAAATTTGTTTATATTCTAATTTTATATACAAAATTTAAATTTAATCCAATTTAATCATATTATACACAAGATATAATCCGTGCATCGCACGGGTGAAATACTAGTTAACATCTATAACAGAATTTGAAGTTTTAAGAAATGGTCTTCCTAGCAAAGTTGGTGTAACGCCCGGAAATATTTAATTTTAATCCGAGTATATTTAATTTGGGAATATTGGGAGTTTTGATTTAAATTCTAATATTCTTAAATTATTTAGGATTGAAATTGACTGAAATAAGAAGCTGAGGACCGAATTGCAATTATTGAATAGTTAAGGGGCTAAAGTGCAATTTCTAATGAACTTATCAGAATTGGATGTATTGCTCAGCATGCACGTGCATTCCATCAGACTTACTCAGCAAAAGAAAAAGAGAAGAAACCGATTGAGAGCAAAAGAGAATTCCAAGTTTCATCTTCATCTTTCAATCCACGTATCTTGAGCTACGGATATCCGATTTCTATTCCGAAAGATGTTTTGGAATCCTCACGACGAAATCTTCGATTTGATGTAAGTTTCTTCTTTGTTCATCAGGGTTTGGTCATTCGAAAATTACAGATATCAGACTTGTGTTTGACTTGATGTTGTTGAGCTTCTATCTTTGATAATCTTGAAGTTGGGTTGAAGATTGATTGTTATATCATGTTCTTATGATTTCCAGCTATGATTCGATTGATATACCTGCTGATATGTTGAGGATTATGCTGGTTTTGAATCTTATATAGCTGATATTGTTATGGTTATGTTCGGAATTACCGAAGTTATACCGATATGCCGTCGAATTCTTGATTTGAAGCAATTCGCTATTGTTCTTGAACTTAGAAGTTGCTGAAGTTTTGGCTGATGATTCATTGCTTGATATGCTATCATTTCAGTGCTTAAACATGGCATATAAACTCGAGAAGTCGACTCCGAAATCGATAGACGATAGAACAAGGTTGGTAGAGTTTGCCTTGAAGTTCTTGTTGACGTTTGGGTTGATTTTGAGCAGAGTTTGAGATGAGTTTGGTGACTGATCTTGTACAGATTTGGACAAGCTAGAAGACATCCTAAACATCATATTTGAAAGGTAAAAGTGGACTACTAATTGATTGGGAATACAACTCGAGATGGTTTGTATCGAGTTCCCCTAAATCACATACTTATGTGCTTAGTTGCTTTTATATGCTATTCTATGCTTTGTTGAATGAGTTGTTGATATAATGAATGCTTTGATAATGATAGATGTTGCATTCATCTTGACGACTTATTCCTTGAGTTTGAAATGAACGGAAATATTCAAATAGACGATTTGAGGAATTGTATATGTATGGCCTGGGTGGTTGTTTTAGCCTAGCGTCTGATTTGCATATATGATTGCTTCAAAGTCTAGAAAAGCAAGATAAGTAACCCCACCTTGATTGGGAGAGTCGGTGGATTAGTTATGATATCTACTTCTCGGGATCCCAACCGACGAATGAAGAAATGAACCTTGTTTTAAAAACATGCATTGAGTTATGTTCTTTATATCATGATTTTGATATATGTTTGTACGCATGTTTAGTTGCTTTTACTGGGAAATCTATTTCTTACCGGAGTTATCCGGCTATTGTTTTTTTGTATGTGTCATTGCAATAGGAGGGAGTGGATCCGGACAAAAGCGGAATTGAAGAACAAGGGAGGAGAGAATATAGCGTGATGATCCGAGTTAGAAGTTGAATGAGCTGTCATGTTGTAGAATTGAGCCTTAAACATGATCTTGTTATAGCTACTTGATTCACAACTTATAGATGATATAGTTGTGGTTTGGTTGATGTTTATAGGATTTGAAATGTTATGTAAATCCTTTGAATCAACTTGGGGATCATGATCTTGAATGGTATAACAATGCTTCTTTCTTGTTGTGATAACCTTGTTTATGTTTTAAGGCCTTGTATTGATCTATTTGTATCCATTGTATAGCATGATAGATGTTGATATGATTTAGATCATGTATGAAAACATTAGGAGTTGATGCTTGGATGGAAATGCATGAAGAACAGTTTTTGACAGCAGCTGAGCACCTTTTTTTTTTTTTTTTTCTGGTGCAGTGGCCTGCGCACGGGCGAGCTATTACTCGCGCGCGTGCGAGCCAGCCCTTGAGGCTTCGGGCTCATTGGCCTGCGCGCGCGCGAGGCGTGATGCCGCGCGTGCGTAGGGCAATCCATTTTAAATTTTTTTTTATTCTTTTGTTTAGACATTGATTGTTGTCTATTATTGTTGATTAATGTTTATTGAGAGATTAGAACTCGGGTCGTCACAGTTGGGCTCTTTAAATCATTGTTTTTCATGTCAAGCACATAAAAATCAGTAGGAAAAAACAAATTACCAACTTGTACAAGAACATCCTCTATAACACCCCTAGGATAAATAGTAGATCTATCAGCCATCTAGATAACAGTTGCAGTTTCATTCAAAGGCCTTAGGTTTAAGGAAGCATAAACAGAATATGGCAGGACATTAATCGATGCTCCTAAGTCTAACATGACCGTATCAAGCTGAACATCTCCTATTTTACAAAGAATCAAAAACATATCTGGATCCTTGCATTTTGTAGGTATCTTTCTCTGAATCACAGCAGAAACCTGTTCTCCTACTTCTATTTTCTGACATCCCTTCAGTATTTGTTTTCTTTTCCTAGTACATAATTTTTTCAAAAATTTAGCATATCGAGGTACTTGTTTCATAACATCTAACAATGGTATATTTACCTCACATCTACCAAAAGTTTCATACAACCCCTTAATACCTTCATCCTTCCTAGACTCTTTCAACGCTAAGGGAAAAGGGGGTATGGGTTTATACTCAGAAAGTGAAGGAAACTTACTTCTTGGTGCTTCTTGAATTATTTCATTCTCTTTCAGTTTGGATCCCTCCACCTATTCATTCTTTACTGGTTCTTGTACTACCTCTTCACAGACCTTCAACTCCTTTCCACTCCTCAAAGTTATTGCACTTACATTCTCCTTTGGATTCACCACTGTCTGTGATGGCAAACTACTAGAATTTTGTGCCTCCAACCGATTAATGGTGGTTGCCAACTGCCCCACCTGGGTGTTCAAGTTTTGGATACTTGCTCTCGTTTCTTGTTGAAAATTCAAAGTATTAGTAGCAAGATCCTTAACAATATTTTCTAAAAACTCACCAGGCATTGGAACTTGAGGACGCTGCGGTTGTGGAGGATATGTCGGTCTATAAGCTTGATTAATTGGCTGCACTTGAGGTGCAAGATGATTCATCGGAGGGTTTCCGTATCTAAGATTGGGATGATTCTTCCAACCTGGATTGTATGTGCTGGAATAAGGATCATACTTCTGTCGTGGTGGCCCGGAAAATCCTCCAGTGGCATTCACTTGCTCGACCGTTTTTTCTTGAAGTGTGGGACACAAGTCAGTTGAATGCCCCATCGCAGCACAAATTCCACACTTTTTCACATTCTGTCTATTCCCTATAGCCATTTGACGCACGAGAGACGTTATATCAATCAGTTGTTGTTCAAGGGAAGAAACATTTACCTCATTACTCCTTCTGGGTGCAAAATCACTTCTGTTGGTGCCAAATTGCTAAGAATTGACAGTCATGTTCTCGATTAGATTCCTTGCAACTTGAGGTGTTTTGTCAACAAACACTCCTCCACTGGCCACGTCTAGCATACTCCTGTCATGAGGTAACAAACCTTCATAGCAGTATTGAATTAAAATATTTTCACATATCTGATGTTGCGGACCGCAAGCACAAAGCTTCTTGAACCTCTCTCAATACTCGTGAAGTGACTCTCCTGTATACTTCTTGATGCCATAGATCTCTTTCCTGATGTTTGCCACTCTTGATGCTGGGAAATAATTCTCTAGGAATATCATTTTCATCGCTGTCCAGGTTATGATGGATCCAGGAGGTAAGTAGTATAGCCAATCCTTTGCAGCATTCTTCAGAGAAAAAGGAAAGTCTCTCATTTGAAATTGCTACTCTGTTACTCCATGGGGTTTCATGCTTGTGCACACTACATGGAATTCCATCAAGTTCTTGTGGGGATCTTCACCTGTGAGACCATGAAAAGAAGGCAACAAGTGTATTAGCCCAGATTTTAACTCAAATGTAGAATTATTTTCTTTTCCTAGGAAGAGTAATGCATAAAGGCTGCTGGTTTGGATTAGAAGTGACCAGTTGTCTCAGACTCAGATTTGCGTTGGCAGCAATCTCTTATACAAGGTTTTCAGTTTGATTTTCGTCCTCTTCTAGTCTTCTTTGAGCTTTTCTCTGCCGACGATGGAAAATCCTGTCTATCTCGGAATCGTAAGGGAATTCTTCTTTCGAAGATTCACCTGCAAGCATTAACAAACCAAAGAAGTACTGGGGGAAAAGAATATAAATAAAAAACAAAAAAAAACAAGAACACAAATAAATTAAACGCCTTCCCCGGCAACGACGCCAAAATATGGTAATGCTTAGTCGTATCGCGTCTAATTTACCCAACTCAACTCAGATAAATAAAATATGCACAAGTGAGAGTAGGAATCATTCCCACGAGAAAAGTGAAATTTATCGTGTTCTTAAAAATTACTAAATAAAATAAAAGGGGGTTTTGAGTTTTAAAAATTAACTACTAAAAATTTAAAGCAATTTAAAATTCAATTTTATCACTAGCATGCAATATTAAAAATACGAGAAATTAATAGATTAACAAGTCTTGATATCGGTCGACTACACCTTTGAAATTATTCATTCGATCATCGATTCCCTAAAAATAATTAATTCTCATTGAATATTCATCATTGGAAATTTAATTCTTATCTCACCTTAATTTTAGTTAACTAGACACAAGCGTTCTAAATTAACATTTACCAATGAATTAACCCAATACAAGCGATTAGATTTAAATTCAAGGCAACATGAAAACTAGTAAAACTGATGAAGCTAAACAACACAAGCACAAGCGGTTGTATTTAATCTAGTCAATTGTTGTTCCTACAATTTAATAAACTCACAAGTGGACGATTATTAATTGCAGTTGCTTCAATAATTAGAGAAATCAAAAAATTACGGATTTGAATTCTAATTTAGCAGTAGTTTGTATAGCGAAATCCTAGGGTGATCAATCCAAAAATCTCACATACAAGCATGAAATAATCCAAAACAACTTTTGATACTCAATAATAATCAAACACTGAAAATCTAAATCTCACAAACGAATAAATTCAAAGGCTTGTCTTCCTCAACCAAGTTCTAAAACTTAGCCAATAATATTCATGAATTATCTAGAAAATTTCATGAAATAAAAATTAAATCTAAGAAAATTAAGAAAAAACCTAGCTGCCAAGGAATTATCTTGCGTTCCAGCCATCCAAATTGAATTATTTCATTTTCTTTCAGTTTGGATCTCTCCACCTCTTCATTCTTTACTGGTTCTTGTACCACCTCTTATCGGACCTTCAACTCCTTTCCACTCCTCAAAGTTATTGCACTTACATTCTCCTTCGGATTCACCACTGTCTGTGATGGCAAACTACTAGAATTTTGTGCCTCCAATCGATTAATGGTGGTTTCCAACTGCCCCACCTTGGTGTTCAAGTTTTGGATACTTGCTCTCGTTTCTTGTTGAAAATTCAAAGTATTAGTATCAAGATACTTAACAATATTTTCTAAAAACTCACCAGACATTGGAACTTGAGGACGCTGCAGTTGTGGAGGATATGGCGGTCTATAAGCTTGATTAATTGGCTGCAACTGAGGTGCAAGCTGAATCATCGGAGGGTTTCCGTATCTAAGATTGGGATGATTCTTCCAACCTAGATTGTATGTGTTGGAATAAGGATCATACTTCTATTGTGGTGTCCCGGAAAATCCTCCAGTGGAATTCACTTGCTTGACCGTTTCCTCTTGAAGTGTGGGACACATGTTAGTTGAATGCCCCATCACAGCACAAATTTCACACTTTTTCACATTCTGTCCATTCCTTATAGCCATTTGACGCACAAGAGACGTTAGATCAATCAGTTGTTGTTCAAGAGAAGAAACATTTACCTCATTACTCCTTCTGGGTGCAGAATCACTTCTGTTGGTGCCAAATTGCTGAAAATTGGCAGTCATGTTCTCGATTAGATTCCTTGCAGCTTGCGGTGTTTTATCAACAAGCACTCCTCCACTGGCTTCGTCTAGCATACTCCTGTCATGAGGTAACAAACCTTCATAGCAGTACTGAATTAAAAGATTTTCACTTATCTGATGTTGTGGACAGCTAGCACAAAGCTTCTTGAACCGCTCTCAATACTCGTGAAGTGACTCTCCTGTATAATTCTTGATGCCATAGATCTCTTTCCTGATGTTTGACGCTCTTGATGCTGGGAAATACTTCTCTAGGAATATCCTTTTCATCGCTGTCCAGGTTGTGATGGATCCAGGAGGTAAGTAGTATAGCCAATCCTTTGCAGCATTCTTCAGAGAAAAAGGAAAGTCTCTCATTTGAAATTGCTCCTCTATTACTCCATGGGGTTTCATGCTTGTGCACACTACATGGAATTCCATCAAGTGCTCGTGGGAATCTTCATCTGCGAGACCATGAAAAGAAGGCAACAAGTGTATTAGCCCAGATTTTAACTCAAATATAGCATTATTTTCTAGAGTAGGAAAAGTAATGCATAAAGGCTGCTGGTTTGGATCAGAAGTGCCCAGTTGTCTCAGACTCAGATTTGCGTTGGCAGCCATCTCTTCTACAAGGTTTTCAGTTTGATTTTCATCTTGTTATAGTCTTCTTTGAGCTTCTCTCTGCCGACGATGGAAAGTCCTGTCTATCTCGGAATCGTAAGGGAATTCTTCTTCCGAAGATTCACCTGCAAGCATTAACAAACCAAAGAAGCACTAGGGGAAAAGAATATAAATAAATAAAACAATAAAAACAAGAACACAAATAAATTAAACTCCTTCCCCGACAACGACGCCAAAATTTGGTAACGCTTAGTCGTGTCGCGTCCAAATTACCCGACTCAACTCAGATAAATAAAATATGCAGTAGTGAGATTAGGGATCTTTCCCACAAGGAATGTGAAATTTATCGTGTTCTTAAAAATTACTAAATAAAATAAAAGGGGGTTTTGAGTTTTAAAAATTAACTACTAAAAATTTAAAGCAATTTAAAATTCAATTTTATCACTAGCATGTAATATTAAAATATGAGAAATCAATAGATTAACAAGCCTTGATATCGGTCGATTACACCCTTGAAATTATTCATTCGATCATCGATTCCCTAAAAATAATTAATTATCATTGAATATTCATCATTGGAAATTTAATTCCTATCTCACCTTAATTTTAGTTAACTAGACACAAGCGTTCTAAATTAACCCTTACCAATGAATTAACCAAATACAAGCGATTAGATTTAAATTCAAGGCAGCATGCAAACTAGTAAAACTGATGAAGCTAAACAACACAAGAACAAGCGGTTGTATTTAATCTAGTCAATTGTTGTTCCTACAATTTAATAAACTCACAAGCGGACGATTATTAATTGCAGTTGCTTCACAAATTAGAGAAATCAAACAATTACAGATTTGAATTCTAATTTAGCAGTAGTTTGTATAGCAAAATCCTAGGGTGATCAATCCGAAAATCTCACATACAAGCATGAAATAATCAAAAAACCTTTGATACTCAATAATAATCAACACTGAAAATCTAAATCTCACAAACAAATAAATTCAAAGGCTTGTCTTCCTCAACCAAGTTCTAAAACTTAGCCAACAATATTCATGAATTCTCTAGAAAATTTTATGAAAGAAAAATTAAATCTAAGAAAACTAAGAAGATATCCGCCAAGGAATTCTATTGCGTTCCAGCCGTCCAAATGTCTGATAATAAGATGATAAAAATCGGAATTAAAAGTCTTAAATATATACTAGTCCTCAAAATAAAAGTTTCCAAAATTGAAGATTTTTTCCCCAACTGCGCATCTGGCTCGATTTGCTGAGTTTAGTAGATCGAGCCAGAATTTCTCTGTACAAATTTTTCCGGATTTTTGGCCGCTCGATCTGCTGAACTCAATAGATCAAGCGAGCTCACTTTTTCCCAACGCGCAATGTTTTTGAAAATTTTATATCTCGGGATCTAGCCGTCGGATTGAGCTGAAATTTGGACAGAGGCCTCAAAACATTTTGAAATTCATTCTGGACAGTGAAGATTGGATTTTGATTTATCTAAAATTAAAAATGAGTTTTTTATCATTGCTGCTCCGTAATTCATTCTTGCGCAATAGCTTTTCCATCTTTTCCTCTCAAATTCATCTACCTTTTGCTCATTCTCCTTCTTATCCTAAATCAAACCAAAAAAAATAATTAGGAACTATACAATGCATTTAATCAATGTAAATTATCCTAATAATACAAATTAACTCAAATAAATATAGGACAATATCACCACATCAATATACTCTTATATGATTTATTTGTTATTGTTGCTTGGAATGATTACATGATTTATGTGTTCAAGATATTTATTAGTATTTGTATGATTTAATGCATCATGATTATGTTGCATTCATCTTGAACCCTACATTGATAAGCACAGAGGGCTGAATGGCCTAGAGTGCAGATGGCGTTTGGAGGGCTATAGTTGAGTGGCACATAATGTAGATTTACTTCCAGAGCTATATGACTCACTATAGTTGCACCAAAGTCAGGGAAATTGAGATATTTAACGCCACCTCGATTGGGTAAGTTGGTGGTCAGTTAAAGATTTTATTTTCTTGGGATCCCAAGAACTATGATTTATTGATATCAGATTTGATAGTCTATTCCTTGAAACATGCATTGCATTTATGCATTAACCTAGAGATTTCTATGGTTTAGAATATGCGTTTATAAATGCTAGCATGTTATTGTATTCCATTCAAGAGGTGAATGTGTTTATATGCTTGATTTGATATTGTTGTGGATGAACCGATATGCTTTAAGAATTAAGAATCGATTATGCTTCCATGATTTACATGTTCTTACATGTTTGTGATTTAAGATTATTATAGCATATAGATTCATTATGTTTCAATGATGTATATGCATGTCGTTCAAACTGATATTTATTCTCACCGGAGTTATACGGCTGTTGCTTTGTTTGTATGTGTGCATTGCATCAGGTTGGGGCATGAGAAAGTCAGACATGGCTTGGATAGCTCGAGATTGAAAGATTAGAAGTGGTGACTCAGGTTTTAAGCAAATGACATGTAGTTTATAAATTTGGTTAAAATGTTATAACAACAAGAACTTTTGTACATGTTGTTGTCGAGTATTGATTTATACTTGAGAATTCATGTATTATAGATGTTTAGATTGATGTTTAAACACATGTCAATTATATATATAATCATGTTGAGAAGGTTATATGATAGATTATATCATGTTTCATATTTGAAATATTTAAAAGGATAATTTTAAGAGCAGGTCACGGACCCCGTGCATATTTTGGGAAAGGGTCCGTGTACCCTACTGTTTCAGAACTTGTTCAGAATAAAGACGGCACGGACCCCGTGCATGCCCCGTGCACAGGTCCGTGTAGCCTACTGTTTTGAAGTTGTGCAGCAAATTAAATGCACGGACCCCGTGCCTACCTCCGTGTAGGGGTCCGTGTGGTTGAGTTTGAAAACAGTAGCTTCATAAATTTTAAACCATGGGCATGGACCCGGACACGGAGGAGGCATGGGGTTCGTGTACCTTGAATCTTTTAATTGTGCGTACAGGTTAATGCACAGACTGAGCACGGACCTGTGCACGGAGTCCGTGTACCTTCTAAAAATAATTTGAGTCTTGATTTAATTATCTTACATTAATGATGATTAACTGGTAATTTTCCCTAAAAAAAGATTAGCAACCCGAAGTTCCCACATAAACTGAGAGTAGTTGGATATGATTGCAGTTCAGCAACTTAGTCTCGGTAGGTAAACTGATATATCTTAGCGACTGAGTATGCGAGCAGTATACTGCCCCACTTTATTTCTGCTAAGCAAGCAGTTTAGTAACTTTGATCGATTACTAAATCAAGTTCAGTTTAGCGATGCGATTGACACACAAACTCAAAAACACCAAAACTAATAATCCCAACAAAAAGTATCATGTTTTGATTTTCATCCAAAAAACACATCTTAATTGTTATTTTAGTAGAAGTTGTAATTTTATTAATTGAAATCGTTTATTACAAGCCTAACCAACCACAAAGAAGATTCACCATTCACCCAAAAAAAGATGTTGGGAAGAAGAAGAAAAACAAGCAACACTATGAGCTAAAATATTAGCGGACCAAAGAACATGAACAAATTCAGATACTAGCGGTTCTTGTACTCTTTTTATGATCTCTGTAGCACAAATTCCATTATATCCCAAATCTTCTTGACTGACTGTAACTACTTGCACTACCAGTAAGGAATTTGAGGCCACCTGTACATATGAATAACTCCTGTCGTATAACATATTTACCCCTTCTAGTATAGAAAGAAGTTCGCCATGAACCGCTGAGAGGGGCTGATTTATTTGTTTCCCATATGCCAACAAAATAGTTTACGTTTTTTGTCCCGGAGTACTCCACCCACACCAAATTAGTTTACGAGCTTTCTTATGCAATCTCAAATCTGCATCCACTACCACCACTAACAGAATTGTTTTTAAAAAATCAGTAAGAATTGAGGCACTCCAAGAGATAAAGTGCGGTAATTGCCTCCTACCCTCCCCATTGATAGCGTTCTTCCTTTCTTTCCAAACTGCCCAACCATGAACCGCGAATTCCTCAAATTCAAATTTTGTTACGTGTTCCTTAATCCATAGACCAATTTCGATTATGCTCTCACCCTTTGCATCTTGCGTCAAGTGAGCAAAGGGTGTAGACTTCCACAGCTCTTTTACAGCAGCACACTTAAATAATGCATGACAGGTTGAGTCATGGGGAAAAGCACATAGTGGGCATGCACCAATTACCGGAACATGGTGCCGCAACAAATTCTGGTTGGATGGAATGCATTCATGGTATGGACTCCACCATAATAGAGATACTTTCGGGGTATCGAGAGGCTCCAGATAAAATCCCACCAGTTCTCACATGGGAAGTTTGAATGGTTTTCTGGTGGATCAAAAAGACCTCGCTGCAATCTATATCCATCCCGCACCAAGTACTGGCCCTTGGAGTCAAACTGCCAAAATTGTGAGTCTACATTGTCGAAAAATGGAAGTGGTATTTTTAGAATTTACCCAGCAATAAACACATTAAAACTTGTTGAGATTAGTTCTGCGTCCCAAACTCCATCTTTGATCAACGTACTGAATTTTGACACAAGGTTATGTGGCCCAAGGGAATCGCCTATCTTCATACGCATGCTCGGTATCCATTCGTATTCAAAAATATTAATCAAAGCTCCATTACCAACCCTCCACAACATCCCATTTTCTAGAACTTCTCTTCTCCAAACAAGTGACCTCCAGATATATGACGGGTTACTTTCAAGTATAGCACTAAGAATATTTTCATGTTTACAGTACCTTCCCATCAGCCCCCATACAACCAGAGAATCTGGATATCGAATAAGCCTCCAAAATTTCTTGGACAACAATGCACGATTGAATTCCACCATTTTTCAGAATCCTAGATCCCCTCGAGCTTTAGGCTGGCACATAAAATCTCAAGACTTTCAGTGCATCTTTCGTTTTCCTCCTACTCCCCACCTGAAATTTGCACATTCTTTTTCGACGTCCTCGCAGATATGAACTTGTATCTTAAAACAAGTCATGGAATAAGTTTGTAAGGTTTCGACAGTCTGAAATCACAGAAATACCAGATATAACTTTTCAAGTGTGTGTTATCTTTCAGTGTTGTCAAAACTTCAAGAAAAAACTATGCAACGGAATAAATAAATAACAGTAAATAATACGCAAATATATATGCACAAGTATTAAATACTTGTGAGATGCCTCATGGCGAAATAATCACTAGAAAATAAAATCAGTTTACAAAAACCAACTAGTGATTGTTTTATCAAAAACTACTTTTCTCAACAGATTGAGAAAATAAAAAACTTTCTAAAAACTAGTAAGAACTAGAATAATAAACCAATAGGAAATTCTAAGCCGAAAAACAAAAGCCAAGGATCCACTTTTAGAACAACATTTCACTCGTGTGTTCTTCAGTGTTTCCAACACTACTCGGAAACACAACGTAGCAGTAGTATTTTCTTCAAAAATTCTTCAATGATTGATCTTCAATGCTCCAGAATTTTTTCAGTAATTTTTCTATGTATTTTGCTCTCTACGTTCCTCTCTTTTTAATCGTTCTCTCTCTTGATTCTAAACGTTCCACCATCTCCTTTAAATAGAGATTAGAATTCCTTTCATGATTAGAATCCTACAAAATATGGAAACAAGATATTATCAAAAATCAAATATTTGCAATAGAAGATAATAATTATAACCAATTTTAAAAATTTTCTAAGAAAGGCAAAACTCTAAAATAGAATTTTATCTCAATAAAATTAGGAAAATATCAATAAGGAATTTATGTCTTGCAAGGCAAGTCATATTCCTTTCAGTCTCCCCCTTTTTACCTTTCTGGACAAAACACGCACAAACGAGTTCCAGTAAACTCCCCCTTAGTTGAAAACTATTTCTCCCCCTGAATTTAAAACATACGCACAATGTTGTCACTCGTGTTGGCAACACAAGGGATAACATGTGTAACAGAGCAGCATGGGGATCCTAATCATATTAGAGCAATATGGGAGTATCATTAGAGTATTACTTAGGGAGTTAAAATTGAAGCATAGTAAAAATATATAAAAATTCAAAGCATTGAGACTAGAGTAAAAGAATATATAGACTAAGGATACTGCTTCTTCATCTTTAGCATTTCCATCTTCACTTCAGCATCTTCAGTCCAATATCCAAAGTTTGTGAGTTTGTGCAAACTACATCTCCCCTTTTTTTGACCAGAAACATCCAATTCAAGCAGCAATACATACTGAGCCAATAAGGCTTCAGAGTACACAATGAGTTATCTGAAGAAATCAGTGGCGGGAGCAGTAGCGCATAGCTTCAACAGTGTTGGCATATTGTGTTGGTAACACTCTACTCAACCCTAGATGAAGACCAAGTTAGGTCTATCTTCCTCAATACAGCAGAAGTAGGCACATGTTAAAAACATTGTCCTTCTTCAAAATGATCAGAATTTTCTTTAGTAAACTCTCCTTTCATCAAAACACACGAGTTAGAATCTTATTAGAGTAAAAACATTTGTCTTCCAAGTTAATGAAATAGAAATATTAAGCAGTGAGTTAGAGAGCAAATTGAACAAAACAAAACAATGAATGTGATGTTAATAAAATTTGTGCAAAATATAGGGTGAACAAATCATCAAAAAATCTACTATCAACCCTTCACCTTTCAAAAGACCCATGCAGAAACACTTTTAAAAATATGGATAAACCTTTGAATTTAAAGAAATAAAATCCAACCCAATTATGAAAATAATCAAAGATTCAGAGCAGCCCAAAAATTCCCATAAATAACACCACATCGGCTCAACTCCACTAAATCATTGTCAATCACAGAATATCAATTTTTAGCAAATAGGGTATTTCACTATATTTTGTCCGTTTAGAACTTACAAATCTGAATAGAAAATATTCACAATTTATGATATATGCATGACCTAAGTTATGCCTAAAACAGAATGTAATGATATTAGATCAACAATAAAATGCATGTAGAGTGTGTGCAGAGTACGTGTTAAGCACTACTGTTGGCAACACTTTCCAACAACACTGTAATCTTCAAAATATTTTGATGATTTTTTTTCTCACACTTCCAGAGCCATGTATCATTTTTTTTATTCAGAAGTAGTAGCCTGCACACTAAAAGAACAGTCTTTATTGGACTCATTTAGGTAGCTTTTTCCAATTATCTTCCGATTTTAGTTTGGTTTTCAAGACATTGGTCACTGAAATTTTATCAAACTATACTCTAAATTTGCGAAACCACTTCTCACATGGGACAAGATCATGGAATACACGAACATCCCTCAACTACTTCGTGGTTTAGTTTGAGCACATTATCATGCATGGCAAGTGTGATCTAAAATAACTTTTCCAGAATACTACAGTATGCTATTCAATGTTAATAACAGTGCAAAACATAGGACAAAATGAAAATGCAGTATTTCTAAAGTCTTAAAAAATGCACATGCATGTTTGATGTTGTCCTTCAGTGTTGGCAACACTTAAGGACAACAGTCGTGAGTGATTAAAATGAACACATGCTAAGAGATTTCCTTAGGTTGGAGAATCTCTTAAAATATAATGATTTTGTGAATATATCTGCCAATTAGTTATTTGTTCCAACAAACTCAATACAGATCAATCATTTCTCTACAAAATCTTGAATAAAGTGATGTCCAATGTCAATGTGTTTTGTGTGAGAGTGTCGAGATGAGTTCTTTGAAATGTCAATTTCTCTCGAATTATCACAATAAACACTGACACACAAACACATAATGAACATACTATCAGAATGACTCACATTCAAATACAATATACTACCAATAATCTTGCAGTTTCCAGTGTTGACAACACAGTTTACAACACTGTCCTTTCACAGGTTTCATTTGAATCCATAGGTGTCATCTTTGGCTCAATATTAGAGATAAAATAGGAGTGACTTACCTGTGAGTATACGGAATTCATGCATACTAACCCACTCATCTTTTGATAGTCAACCTTCTCTTTTCTTCGTGTTTGTATGTTTCCATGCAAATCTCCAATGATTTGTGATGATGGATGGTTCCTATGGATTTTACTTGGAATTTTCTTTCCATCATTGTTCACTACACCATCAGTGTCTTCTGTATAATCAGCATGTTGAGCACCATCAAGTTTTGTCACAGTCAGATGCAGTGTCGAGTTAAGTGTTGGGCTGGGTGTGACAACACTTGGGGCAACACTTGGATTTTCTTGAGGTGTGGAAAATTCCAGCATATCATCTATTTCAATGTCAGTTATTTTTCTTTTGATATCTGCAAATTCATCAAACACAACATTAGCAGATTCAACAATTATCGTAGTTCTTAAGTTAAACATTCGATAAGCACGATTATTAGAAGCATATCCAAGAAATAGACATGTATCACTTTTGGAATCAAGTTTATTTAGGTGATTTTTATCATTCAAAACGTAGCAAATACAGCCAAAAACATGAAAATATTTGAGATTTGGCCTCTTTCTCATGAGAATTTCATAGTACGTCATCGTTGAACCATTCCTCAAGAACCCACGTTTTGAAATATGACATGATGTATTAAAGGCCTCAGCCCAAAACCGTTTTGAAATATTCTTTGAGCTCAGCATCACCCTGGCCATCTCCAACAAAGTTTGATTCTTCCACTCAGCTATGCCATTACATCGAGAAGTCTTTGGAGTAGAGAACTCATGTAAAATACCTTTCTTATTACACAAAGTTGAAAACAAGGAGTTCTAGAATTCCTTACCATGGTCGGTCCTGATTCTTCCTACCTTCAATTTATGTAGGTTAGTAATCCTTGTGTGTAAATTTTCAAAAGAATTAAAAGTGTCCGACTTCTCTCTAGGAATACTTACCCATGTGAACTGTGAGAAGTCATCAACACACACAAAATAATACCACTTAACTCCATAGCTTTTCAATTCCATAGGACCCATTATACCTATATGCAAAAGCTCAAGGCAGCGTGTTGTTCCAAGCATTGGAAACACTTGGTACAACACCCAAGTTTGCTTATCTTTTTTACATGCTTCACAAACATATGGTACCCCAAAGTTCAGATTTTGCGTACCTCGGACAGCATCATACTCACACAAATTCTTCAATGTCTTGAAGCTTGCATGTCCTAACTTTTGATGGCATAAATCATGATCATTCTCTTTCGTGTGTTTGCAGACAAGATCTTCTTCAAGTTGATATAAGTTATCCACAGATCTTTTACCTGAAATAACACATGAATTATTTTTATTAAATACTTCACAAAGATTCGTATCAAATTTAATATAAAGATCATCATCACAAAGTTGACTAATGCTAATAAGATTAGAATTTAATCCTTCAACATGTAGAACATTGTGAAGCTTGGGCAGTCGTTCAACATTCAAAGTGCCTTTTCCAACAATCTTTTCATTTGTTCCTCCTCCATATGTCACTTTTCCTTTATCCTATTCAACATAGTCCGAGAGGTACTTCTTCAACCCTGTCATGTGGCGGGAACTGCCACTGTCGAAGTACCAATGACCTGCATTAGTTTTCAAGGAAGTATAAAAAACATTACAGTTGGATTTAGCTTTTGGTACCCAAACCTTTTTCTCATTATTTTTCCTCCTGGCAGTGTTCTGGTTCAGTGTTGGAAACACTGATGGAAACAAGTCTCTGGTATTCCAGTACATATAGTTATACCTGAGCTTAAAATAGTAAGGCTTGATGTGACCTTACTTGTGACAGTAATGATAAACAAACTAACGCTTCCTTTGTTTGGTCCTCTGAACAGGAGCTTGTGCATTTAATGGAATTGGTTTTTCCTTGGGATTTTCACTTGGAAAACTAGCAAAGTTAATGTTCTCCTTGACAAAAACAGTTTTTGACGACTCCCCTACTTCAAACTTGTTGTTCTCAAAGCCTAGACCAGCTCTATCCCTCATCCTTCTGAGATAATCACCAAACTTTCTGGTAAGCAAGATGATGGATTCATCCCCTAGATCAGAATCATCGACATCCTACGCCAATTCAACAAGTGATAAATCCATCCTGTCAAAACACAAAAAAAACATAATCACACTTAGTATCGTCAAGTGAATGTCTCTGACGCCACTTGTAAGGTTCGGACTGTCTGAAATTATAAAAATGCCAGAAATACCTTTTCAAATGTGTGTTATCTTTCAGTGTTGTCAACACTTCAAGAAAATACTATGCAGCGGAATAAATAAATAACAATAAATAATACGCAAATATATATGCACAAGTATTAAATACTTGTGCGATGCCTCATGGCGAAATAATCACTAGAAAATAAAATCAGTTTACAAAAACCAACTAGTGATTATTTTATGAAAAACTACTTTTTTCAACAGATTGAGAAAATAAAAGACTTCCTAAAATCTAGTACGAACTAGAATAACAAACCATTGGAAGTTCTAAGCCGAAAAACAAAAACCAAGGATCCACTTTTAGAACAACACTTCACTCGTGTGTTCTTCAATGTTTCCAACACTACTCGGCAACACAACATAGCAGTAGTAATTTTTTCAGAAATTCTTCAATATTTTATCTTCAATGCTCCAGAATTTCTTCAGTAATTTCTCTATGTATTTTGCTCTCTACGTTCCTCTCTTTTTAATCGTTCTCTCTCTTGGTTCTAAACGTTTTACCATCTCCTTTAAATAGATATTAGAATTCCTTTCATGATTAGAATCCTACAAAATATGGAACCATGATATTATTAGAAATCAAATATTTGCAATAGAAGATAATAATTATAACCAATTTTAAAACTTGTCTAAGAAAGACAAAACTCTAAAATAGAATTTTATCTCAATAAAATTAGGAAAATATCACTAAAGAATTTATGTCTTGCAAGGCAAGTCATATTCCTTTCAAAGTTGGTACAGCCTGGAGAACCGGTTAGATTAAGGACTTATTCCCACCCACAGTGATATTATCACTATTAAATGGTTCATTCTCCGGTGAATGAGGAAATATTTTTATGACAATTTCTCAAACTGCTTGTGGAGAATCTTCAGGGTGTCTTCCCATGTCAAAACCGGATGGACGATTGAATCTCATGTCGTCCAACCAATCCAAAGAAATAACTAAGTTTCGGCATTCCTTTCAGTCAGCTCCTACTGGAATCCTCATCACTTCTGAACTTCCTCATAATGCGAATCTTTAATGTCAATCTTGGCAATGACGATCTTGTAAAACCTAGGTAACTTTCATTCCCAACTCCAGATAAATTTATGCAAATCAAACCTACGACGATCGTCATGAATACTGCGATATCAGGAAGATACATACAACTTGTTATCCCAACTTCTGTTGGCAATATCGTCATTGAATCCATTACATAATCTACAAGAATGGCCCAAATATCATTACTATGTCCCAAATAATCCTATTGCATGCTCTGATACCATAAATGTAGTGACCCGCATAGTGATCATATACTAATCAGAACTAAGAATGCATTTAAAACAGTAATCAGAGATAAACTATGGAAAATCAAATCAATAATGGACCAACATAATGCAACCGGTTATACAAATTTGAATAAATACAACCCAATCGAAATTAATCTTAATACCAATAATTTGTCACTTAACAACTAACTCTACTATCACACTCTGGTCACCGAATACTCCAAGACTCTGGATGAACTATCTGAAATTGCCTCGTTGAATGGGGTTTCCATCACTAGAGTATGAGTATACAAATATTATATGTGCATGAATGCAAGTGTATGGTTTAACAAAACTCAAGTTCAAGAAACTCTGGTCAAAGACAGACTCGGGCCCTAGGTATGTAGCACTATGCGTCGTCGCATCAAGAGGTGGATCACATACCCGATAGTTGATATAGGTGACCTGATCACGAATCTACGTGTCCAACCATCCACTAACAAGATAGGGTAATGTCCTACTACAGGATATCACAAGGATACAAGCTCAACATGATCATGCATGCAGCATAATAACGTGACATAATATATGCAGATAAAATCATGCCTTATAAATAATGCAACACATAATACATGCATAATCAGTCAGGGTATCTCAAACAGTACTTTCGTACCTGATCCATTTTCCTAGATATCCCAGCATGTAAAGTCCCTCACTATAATTCAAGATATTCTAGAATCACTAATACTGATAAAAAAAAGTCTTAACTAAGCTAATAGATACTCCCTAATTCTAATAGGGATCTCAGACAATACATGCGTCTGTCGTCAGCCCACTAATGTCGAATGCCCCAGAACTTGGGCACAATGTTGTGAAAAATACTCGCAAGCGTACGAGTGTCAAGTTTTAATATAGTGATAAAATCAAGTATCGATCACACAGAGAGTAAAATAAAAATATCTATTACTTGTAATTAAAAGAGTCCTAATTTTATTTAGAAAATTAATGATCAGAAGGTTTGCAATAAAATAAAATAATCAGGATGTTTTTGATAGCACGCGCACAACTTTCGTAAATAATCAATCAGAGAAAAATGGTCTAGAGATTTAGATTTCACCTGGTTTCAACAACAATCAATCCTAATTAATTAATCTTCATGAATTTCAATGAATTAATAGCCAAGAACACTTAAGTGTATTATTCCCTCTCCCGAGTGCCGAATAAACTATAGCAACTACAATTCAATTCCAATATCCCTATTAAGAATCTACTTGTAGTGATCAATTCAAAACAATGTTCTTTTCAATAGCTTTGTTAAAATTATACACTCTCCCGAGTTATATAAACAATTAACAGTGTATTTTCTATTGGTCCTATTCAAAATCTCCTCTCCCGAGTTCCAGATTTTAAATAAATATTACAAATCAATTATTGATCAGATAATTGAAAAGACAATCAATTTTAGAAACACAATTAATCTAGAAGAAATTTAATTCAATAAAATCAAAAATTCATGAAAGTGTCTACACCAGGTTCCATCCGACCTCCAGACTCTAAAAAATTAGTTCATACTCGAATTTAAATAAACACAAAACATGTTTATAAATCCAGACATAAATTCTGAAATAAATAAATAAAAGATAAGAATCAAATCCGTCGTCGACGCCGTATTCGGTCTATCGATCTCCGTCTTCGTTCTTCAGTTAAAGCTCCAGATTCTCCAGAAAATTCACCACGATCAATTCCTGATTTTCTTTGATATTTCTGTGATTGTGTGTTGTGCGGCTCTTTCTTGTCTGATAAGAAATTCCTTTTTATATCGTGTACAAAAGCCCACTCAAAAGACCAAGAAAAATACTTGCCCGTAATAATTAAAACTCTAAGATTGCGATCGGGGCGGGCGCGCAAGATTCCAGAGCGGGCGCGCATAACCCTCCGTCTTGAAATTCACATCTTCACTTCCTAGCGCGATAGCTCTTCCTCAAAGAATCTTTAGCGCTAAAAGTTGCGCTGACCATAAGCCCACTAAGAAAAGCCCATTATCATTTCTCATCTTTCTTTTCTTTCCTGACTTCTCTTCTTTCTTCTTTTATTTTCCTTCAATTTTTTTTCTCCATTTTATTCTCTTATCTTCTCAACTTCTTATTTTTTTTCTCTTTTTCAAATAAATTCAATAATCTCCTACAACCACAAAAACAACAAAACACCCACATAAATCTGCTCGAAACCAATAATTAATAATTAAAATCATATATAAATTAAGTGTATAAAATACACTTATCAAATACCCCCAAACTTAGACTTTTTCTAGTCCCGAGCAAAACTATCAAAATCAATAAATTCTAAAAAATCAAATCACCAAAAACCAACAAGAATAGCCAAGAAATATTATGGAGCAATGAGCTCAAAAATAATTTTAAAAATTCAAATCCAATCTCATCCAACCTACTAACACTTGAAAGTTTCAGTCATAACAAAATAACCGCATAAACTTACAATCTCTGCAACTCACGTTCAAAACACCCTTATCCAAGTTCGATTCAAGCATTCATAGATCATGAGGACTTTTCAAGGTAGCTAGATATCAAAAATAGGATATTAATCAAAAACACTCACAATCAAGTAAACGCAAAGAATAATAGTGTGTGCGTGTTTAGATCATAATTCATAATCATTAAAAGTATCAATCAACAGTCCATAGGCTAAATTCTCGCAACTCTTCTCCACTAGTATATTGGGCAACTGAGACTCGGTCAATAGGACTTAATCGTCTTATAATGTAAGGTCTGGCTCATGGCTACAAATAAAGGATAAGAATTCAAAATAAGGAGTAATTTATATTTATTCTCAATCTAACTTCAACTCCTTTCCATTCACAATTTCACACTTTTTTTTTCACTTCATTGATTTTTTTCTTCATTCTTCTCTTTTTATACCAACAATTTTTTCACAACTTTTTCAACCACAATTTTTTTTCATCTCTCTACTACCTTTTTGATTTTCTCTTTTCAAATATTCCACCACACCATTCCATATTCACAAATAAAAACTAGGAGCATATAATATTTTAGCGTTCAAATTACTCCCTTAAAGGTAGGAATTAGTGTTTAGGCTATTCAGGTAGTCAATGTAGGACCTTGAAATAATGACGAATGGGGGTTTATCACATGTTTACACGCATGCCATTCGATTTTCAATAAGCTCAAACAAGGTACTAAGGATACAATATATTAATAGGTAGCTTGAAAGGCTCAAACGAATTCAGAAAAATTGCCTAAATCATTCTTAATCAGAGTTATGCCCATATTTCACCTCGAAGAGTATTCGAACTAGTTCTAGACAAGTCTCAATCCACAATTAATTCATTCAAATATCAAAGTGCAGAAAAAATAATCATCAACAGCAAACGATGATCTTCAACAAAATTCAGAACATGTACCTAAATTACTCATGCACGTGTAAGCTCAAATGGGCAAATAAGGACAAAATTTATTCAATAAAAATCAGGCCCAAAAATTTCAAACAATGCCTCAATCATCCCTATGTTTGTATGTCTTAAAAATCAGATTCAAGTATTAATCACAGAGTATATAAGAAATTGTTCATCTAATTGGTTCCAATTTTTCAAAAATATTTTTCAAATAGGTAGACATTCATGGATTTCAGTGATAGCACAACAAATTTTTTTTTTTTCATCAGCCATGCATCCAATTCTTTCTTGACTTCTTCTCTACTCAAAACTTCAACTAACAACAAATAAACTCAACAAAAATTTTATCTATGAAGCACAATACAATTCAACTAAACAACAATCAACCAACCAACTAAATCAAACACTGATTCACCCCCCCAAACTTAATGTAATCATTGTCTCTAATGATTAAAAACAATAAAAAGAACTAGGGACACATACCTTCGATACCGAACATCAGGACTCGGTGTCATCATCATCATCTCCATGAATAGAAAAAATTGGCAACATGTATAGAACCATTAGAAGGCGACCATGGGAGGAGATTGAGAAAGCACAACAGTAATATCCAATATAACATGTAATGAGAAACTAGTGAAGATTGTGTGCGCATGCAGTGGCGCGTTAGCGCTATGGGAAGCGCTCTTCAGGAGCGCGTTAGCGCTATGGCATAGCCTTGTTGGGGATCGCCTTTGCGCTTTAGGCTGCGCGGTTGGTGAGTGTGTTGGCGCATGGAGGTGATGCGCATTAGCGCTTAGGGAAGCGCCCTTCAGGAGCGCGTTAGCGCTATGGCATGCGTTGTTGGGGAGGCTCGTTAGCGCTTGGTGTTGCGCAGGTGATGAGCGCGATAGAGCATGTTTGTGCGCGAATGGTGAGCACGATTGCGCAGGTGTTGCGCACTTAAGAATGCATAGAGTAGAGGCGGGCGCAGGATAAGTGACGAGTGAGCGCGCATAAACGTCTGCCAGAAGCTCTAAATTCCTGAAAAATTCAAAAAAATTATAATATCAAGCCTCCAAAATTCCCAATAATAATTCAAAAATCATAAATTAACTAATGAACAAAAATAAAAATTAAAGCATAAATTGAATAAAAATAAAAAAGAAATAAAAATAAAATAAAAATTTTGGGTTGCCTCCCAAAAAGTGCTTGGTTTAGAGTCGTCAGCCCGACTTTCACCGATATTAAGTCTTTCCCTTCTCTTTCACTCGCCAAATAAATTCCACGAGCCTCCTTTTAAATTTTGCTCTCTTTTTCGTGGCCTTCTTTGTTGGTAAATTTGGCATGTTCTTCTTTGATTCAACCTCAATATCGGCTCTTTTACATCCCTCTAGCTTCACAACCGGCTCAATTAAGCACAATTATTCTATGGGTGGATTGGGTGCTTTAGTAAATAGATTGAAAATCACTCGTTCGTATTCCACGCCCAATGACAATTCACCCTTCTTCACTTCAATTTTGGCATCCTCCGTAGCTAAAAATGGTCTCCCAAAAATCAGTGGAGCACCATGATCCGCTTCAATGTCCAATATCACAAAATCCGCTAGGAAGATGAATTTATCCACCTTGACTAGCACATCTTCAACAATACCCAATGGATATGTGATGCTTCTATCCGCCAACTGCAATGAAATCATAGTCGATTTCATCTCTCCCAACTCCAAGGCCCTGTAAATAGATAATGACATTAAATTAATACTAGCCCCTAAATCAAAAAGTGCAGTAGTAAAATGAGATTCACCAATAGAACAAGGAATAGTAAAACTCCCTGGATCCTTAAGCTTTTGTGGCATTTTTTTTTAAAGCACGGCACTGCATTCTTCAGTCAAATTCACAACTTCATTCTCTAGCAGCCTCCTCTTCTTGGACATCACCTCCTTTATGAACTTCGCATAATTTGGCATTTGCTCCAAGGCATCCGCAAAGGGGATGTTAATATGAATCTTCTTAAAAATCTCCAAGAATTTGGAGAACTGCTCATCTAAAGCTTTCTTCTTGAACCTCTGCGGGTAGGGGATTTGAGGCTTATACATCGGTTTCTCTTCAAGTTCAGGCTTCTTCTCTTCGACCGCTTCCTCAACTGCAAGTTTTTCAGAAATCTTGCTCTCAAGTTGGCCTTCTTCATTATCCACTTGCTTCTCACTCCTCAACATGATAGCATTGCACTGCTCCTTGGGATTTAACTCAGTGTTGCTCAGAAACTGGCTTCTGTTATTATCCTTCAGTGCGTTCGCCAACTGCCCAATGCTAGTCTCCATAGATTGCAATACAACACCCATGTTGGCCATGTGCGTCTCCAAGCTATCCAGGTGAGTCTCAGTCCTCGCCATTCTTTTACCAGATTTCTGCACAAAAGTACTAACCACATCTTACAAAGAAGGCTTACCCTCATCCTTGTTTTTATTGAACCCCGGAGGAGGATTCAACACATTTTTATTGTTAGCATACAAAAATTTTTCATGATTACGCAAACTAGGGTGATAAGTATTAGGTACAAGATTACCTCGATAGCCTCTATAACCTCTCTGATTGATGTGCTGGGCTTGTTCATTTTAGTGAGATTCATCCACCGCACCCGGAACACCTGCTGGTTCTGCAACACTCACTTTATTCAAAGCAGCTACATGTGTAGTCAGTGTAGATAATTGAGCAGTAATAGATGTGAGAGGATCCACTGCATACACTCCAACTGGTTTCTTGACTCCCATATGCTCAGATGGTCATTGGAAACTGTTGATCGTCATCTGCTCCAACATATCATAGGCATGTACATGGTCCTTAGCAAAAATGGTGCCTCCAGCAGCAGAATCCACAGACATCCTTGTAGGCGCATTCAGTCCATTGTAAAACACTCGATCTGCTCCCAATCTGCAAAATTGTGGTTAGGACAACATCTTAACAATTATTTATACCTTTCCCACGCCTCGCAGAGCTATTCAGAATCCATCTGCCTGAATGTGCTGATCTCAATCTTTAGTTGGGTGGATTTGACAGGTGGAAAATATTTCGCAAGAAATTTTCTGCCATCCCCTCCCAAGTAGTAATTCTCCCTAGCGGCAGTGACTGCAACCAACTCCTTGCTTGATCCCTGAGAGAAAAAGGAAACAAGCGTAAACATATAATATCCTCAGACACACCATTAATTTTTACCGTATCGGTTATCTCCAAGAAAGTGCGTAGGTGTAGGTGAGGATCAGCAGTGGCGCTCCCATTAAATTGGTTCTGTGAACCATGTTGATCAAGGCCGGCTTCAGTTCAAAATTGTTGGTGTTAATGGTCCCTCGAGCGATTCCAGAATAGTGAGCCTGGATCGTCGGCCGGAAGTAATCTCTAATTGGAACCAAGGGAGATTGATTCACATTCTCTTCAGCCATGTTATTGATTTCTTCTCTTCTAGCTCTCCTAAAAGCACGTGCAGTTCGCTCGATCTCCAGATCAAACATTAAATAATTCGCACTTTGAGATCGTCGCATGAACTGCAATTAAAAATAATAGGAAATCAATTAGTAACTTAAAATAAAATAAATAAAACTCTAAATTAAAATCTAGAAT
This sequence comes from Henckelia pumila, assembly GCF_033568475.1. NCBI lineage: Eukaryota > Viridiplantae > Streptophyta > Magnoliopsida > Lamiales > Gesneriaceae > Henckelia > Henckelia pumila. Next base: position 137,627,508 of record NC_133122.1, read on the forward strand.
AATTGGTAACAAGACTAAAAAATAATCAAAATTTACTCCCCGGCAACGGCGCCAAAAAACTTTTTGTGAAAAATACTCGCAAGTGTACGAGTGTCAAGTTTTAATATAGTGATAAAATCAATTATATATCCCACAGAGAGTAAAATGAAAATATCTAGTACTTGTAATTAAAATAGTCCTAATTTTATTTAGAAAATTAATGATCAGAAGGTTTGCAATAAAATAAAATAATCAGGATGTTTTTGATAGCACGCACACTACTTTCAGAAATAATCAATCAGAGAAAAATGGTCTAGAGGTTTAGATTTCACCTGGTTTCAACAACAATCAATCCTAATTAATTAATATTCATGAATTTCAATGAATTAATAGCCAAGAACACTTAAGTGTATTATTCCCTCTCCCGAGTGCCGAATAAACTATATCAACTACAATTCAATTCCAATATCCCTATTAAGAATCTACTTGTAGTGATCAATTCAAAACAATGTTCTTTTTAAAAGCTCTGTTAAAATTATACACTCTCCCGAGTTATATAAATAATTAACTGTGTATTTTCTATTGGTCCTATTCAAAATCTCCTCTCCCGAGTGCCAGATTTCAAATAAATATTACAAATCAATTATTGATCAGATAATTGAAAAGACAATCAATTCTAGAAACACAATTAATCTAGAAGAAATTCAATTCAATAAAATTAAAAATTCATGAAAGTGTCTATACCAGGTTCCATCCGACCTCTAGACTCTAAAAAATTAGTTCATACTCCAATTTAAATAAACACAAAACATGTTTATAAATCCAGACATAAATGCTGAAATAAATAAATAAAAGATAAGAATCAAATTCATCGTCGACGCCGTGTCCGGTCTATCGATCTCCGTCTTCGTTCTTCAGTTAAAGCTCCAGATTCTCCAGAAAAGTCACCACGATCAATTCCTGATTTTCTCTGATATGTCTGTGATTGTGTGTTGTGCGGCTCCCTCTTGTCTGATAAGAAATTCCTTTTTTATATCATGCACAAAAGCCCACTCAAAAGCCCAAGAAAAATACTTGCCCGTAATAATTAAAACTCTAAGATTGCGACCGGGGCGGGCGCGCAAGATTTCAGAGCGGGCGCGCATAACCCTCTGTCTTGAAATTCACATCTTCAGTTCCTAGCGCGATAGCTCTTCCTCAAAGAATCTTTAGCGCTAAAAGTTGCTCTGACAATAAGCCCACTAAGAAAAGCCCATTATCATTTCTCTTCTTTCTTTTCTTTCCTTCTCTTCTTTCTTCTTTTCTTTTCCTTCAATTTTCTTTTCTCCATTTTATTCTATTCTCTTCTCAACGTCTTATTTTTCTTCTCTTTTCCAAATAAATTCAATAATCTTCTACAACCACAAAAATAACAAAACACCCACATAAATCTGCTCGAAACCAATAATTAACAATTAAAATCATATATAAATTAAGTGTATAAAATACACTTATCACACAACTCCACTACGACCTCCGGACGCCTCGCCAAAACAATCCCCAAGCAAAAGAAGATTGGAAACCACCCTAATTGACAAAGAAATGAGAGGAATTTTTGGTGAATTGGAAAGTGTAAATGAGACTCAGATGCCCTATTTATAGATGCAGATCGGGCACTCTGAACTCCGATCGGACGTTTTGATCTCCGCATGCATGCCACGCTCCGAACTACCACGATTGGAAGCCCCGATCTTACCTTCGGAAGCTCCGATCCCATGCATGCAGCTATGTGTTTGAACATCAACGACAAGTCACAAGTGGGCATGGCCTAACTCGATCGGACGCTTCGATCTTGTTTGGATATTCCAAACTCTCCATAGCTTCCAAACTACTTCACATCTTCCGATCGCTTCGGACCATCCGATCCATCAAGGACTTGATTTCGGACCATCCGAACTGTTCGAGACCAATTTAAGCCCATTAACCATTTTTGACATTCTGGATCTAATTTCTCGGTCCTTTTGATAATATTAAAATCTCTTAATCATGTTTTACTAATTAATCTTGTAAAATAGAACTGGGCTACTACATTGACCCCCAATTTTCTGCACACTATCAACCATAAAACACCCTGCAAAGCCCAATTTAACCTTCAACCACCTACATTGATCCTCTCTCTTCCTGGTTTCAGATAAAACAAGAGGTCGGGTAGCTTTTCGACAACTAGGCGCCTGAGTTCCCGTAATGCTCGTTGGTTCCCAAGACCCCCGAACATTCCAAACTATGATATTCATTGAGATCGGAGAGGTTGCACTGCAACTACTACAACTTAAATTTTAATTCACCCAAGTGTAGGTTGTCTGCAAGTAATATACTCGTGAGTACGAGATCGATCCACGGAGAGGATGCTGTAAGTTTAATTTTAGCAATGATATATTATAAATGAAAATATTATTATAAAAATTCAAATTCACAAATTATAAAATTGTCAAGGCTTTCATTGTTGGTTTATTTAAGATTGCTTAACAAAAATAAATAAAAAAAACTAAAATAAGAATAAACATAAAAGAACAATGAAATATTTAAACAAATATATCATATAATGTAGTTCCCACTATATTAATATCATATTAACCGATATTTAATACATGTTACCCATAATATATATATAGATGCATAAATATAAACATAAAAGAACAATTAAATATTTAAACAAATATATCATATAATATAGTTCCCACTATATTAATATCAGATGAAACGATAATTAATATATGGTACCCATAATATATATATATAAGTGCATAAATATAAATTGACATAAAATTAAATGTTAGATCAAATCACCATATTTCATTTAGAACAACCGGCAGAGCCACGCTATCGTCTAAATAAAATATATGAATTTTGTTTTATGTTAGATGCGAGAAAGTAAATGTTAGTTGCGAGAAAGTAAATGTTAGATGCGATAAAGTAAATGTTAGTTGCGGTAAAGTAAATGTTAGATGCGAGAAAGTAAATGTTAGTTGCAGAAAAGTAAATGTTAGATCAAATCACAATATATTATTTAGAACAACCGGCAGAGCCACGCTATTGTCTAAATAATATATATGACTTTATTATAAATTGATACATATATTTATAGTATATAATTATTGTAATATTTATTGTATCATATTAGACAACAAATCAAGGTAATCACATTCAAGGTACCAAGTATTTGATGTAAATAGATAACAAAAAATCATCCAAATTATACCTACAAATAAAGATCAATTAGTAAAAATAAAAATAGAAAAGGAAAGAATATACAAAATATAAACAATCTTACTTGACCAACAATGAAACCTTTTCACCTTGAAATAAAAGGATTTAGTTTTCCATGAACATAAGACTCAAGAGTAAGGATAAAGAAATTTCATACTTAAACTTGGAGAAATATGCACACTCAAACTCTTATTCTTACACACACAATATTTATTTTACAAGTGAGAAATTTCTCTACACTTTTGCACATCTCAAAGCTTATACAACACATCTATTTATAGGCCAAATGAGAGAAAGAGTCCAAGACTCATTAAATGTGGAATAGTAAAGTTGGTGGGTGCTTGTCTCCTTGAATGTCAATACATTGACCCAACATTAATTGGCTTGTTTGATGCCTTAGATTTCCGATTTGGCTTTTGCACAAAACATATAACACGTAGCCCTTTGTCTATAGATGTGTTTTGACACATCATTCACCCCTTTTGGATAAAATGTGAAATACTTATGATATTTTTACTCCAACCTGGTCGCAGTAAAAGTAAATATGTCTCATTTTGATGTTTGATTATTTTGATCATCTTAATGAAGTTTTTGGAATTTCTTGTCTTCTACAAAGTTGAAGATGCCTCTTTTGTGATTCTACAGGATTTGAGATTACTCCAATATGACCTCTGTAGCTTGAGTAATTTATTTTTACCAAACCTGCGTAAACCGTAAAATACAACATTTTTAGTAAAATATTTAAATATAAACACATAACACTAAAATAATACAACTTCATAATTTTAATGAAACTTTAATTTTAAAACACAACTTTTAACATATAAATAATTACAAATTTTAAGTTTCATCACACCCCCAAACCGGCAAATTACTAGTCCCTTAGTAATAAAATATCATAAAATCACAAGTTAGATTTTTATTCCTTATTATATATATTCAAATTTGCAAACATAATTTTAAAACACACTTGTAATGAGATCATATGTTTATTTATAAATCTTGTTATCAACTAATACATTAATATATAATTGGATGGGTTATACATAAATATTTCACACATTATCAAAATATTAAATATATATAAGTTTTTTTATATAAATATTTTCTAAAAACTTTGAGAATAATATAATTAAAATGATAATAGAAATCTTTTTCATAACATGTATAATATCAGTAATATTAATGTAAAAGTCTCAACTCCATATTCTCTCGGGTTAATGTATTTCATATATAGTCATTTTTCACTCATGGAGTTGAAAGAAAATTATACACTCATTGAAAATGGTTAAATGTAAAGCAGACAATCAAATAACCTAATATCGAAAAAACATAGGATAATTTACAAAGAATAAACCCACTTTATTTTTCTTTTTTTTTTATTTTCTTTTTTTTTTCATGCACTTGGCTGCGAAGTTGTTTTTACATGACCAAATACCTCCAATAAACTTTGAATATGTAACACATTTTTTTCCTTTTTTTTTCAAAGTTTATTTATTTATTTATGAGCTAAATCTATTAAGAATTTACCATGAGAATTATAGTAGTGATATTAATACTCTACATCATTACAATCAAACTTCAAACAACTTTGCAGCCAATTTTGTATGCACATATTTTTTTCTATATAATTTTTTTTTAAAATGGGTTTAATCTAGTAATTAACCATTTCTTAATAATAAATAAAAGCTTATAATTTCTCATTTCTCACCTCTCACTCACAAAATTTATGTGAGTATATATTGCACTTTTACAAATTAATTCCTTCCATTATACATGTTATTATTCATTCAATCACTATCACTTTAACCATATACTCATAAAAGTTTTAGAAAATATGTTATTTTAAAACACACAAATATATAATTATTTATAACTTATATCCCATCAATTATATATTTTATATTAAATTGATATAAAGAAGTATAAATAAACATATATATAAAAAGACTTCATTTTCTTAGTAGTTTGCAATTTAAATATATACAGAATATTAAAATCTAATCTATTGTGATAATATGATAATAAAAACTAATGCGTCTCAGGAGTTTTTGACTCCCTACTCTGCCATTGAAAAAGAAAATAAATATTATTATAACAAAGTTTTTTAAATTTTTTTTTTTAAAAAAAATAAACTCACCCCCAAACCTGAATATGACATTAATACGAATAAAGAGTGAATGATGAAAGAGATATCACCTGGGTTTATTAAAGATGAGGAACAACACAAACCATTTTGCGACATGTTGAATCAATGATCCAGTTTTCTTTTCTTTGCATAAGTGCTTTTTCTTAATCCTGATATATTTGGAACAAGTAAGAATTTTGGAACTTCGCCACCTAATCGAACCTTGGCTTCAATTATAATACGAATATCCTCCGGAATTCCTTTTTGCATAAGAATTCTCAAAATTTCACGCCTGCATTCATAAATCATTCTTCGAACCTTTTTAGGAAGAGAAGAAGTGAAAACTTTTCCATGTTCTTTGATACCTTCTTCCATTTTGAAAATAAAAAAATATTTTTTTTTAATTTTTTGGATCAGTTATTGTGGGAAACCAATTTAACCGACTGTAAGAGCCACGGAGTACCGTTATCCGCCACTTAACCGGGAAGTGAACTAATTTTTGCAAAAATAAAATGAAAATATTAATAACAATTAAGTTGGATCATATAAAGGCATAAAATCTTCATCAAGAATTTCATCTTCTATAAATGGTTTAATTCTTTGCCCATTAACTTTAAAAACATTATTATTTTTAGGATTTTCAACATCAACAACACCATGAGAATAGATAGATTTAACAATAAATGGTTCAAACTATCGCGATCTAAGTTTTCTTAAAAATAAATGCAAGCAAGAATTATAAAGTAAAACTTTTTGTCCGATTTCAAAAGATTTTCTCGTAATATTTTTATCGTAAAAGACTTTTGTTTTATCTTTATAAATCTTTGCATTTTTAGCTGTTTTTTTTTTACAACAATTGATCTATACATACCTCAAAATGAAAAAATTTAATGACACTACTTACCTTATTGTCAGATATGCATCGTCGAAAAATTTGATAAGGATAATACTTAAACAAATAAGGATCATCCCAATAAATTTTTTTTACCTCTTTCAAGAATTTGTTTTTATCTTGTGAACTCTAATGAGAAGGCATTTTATTTGTCACAAGAAAATTTACAATATTAGCAAACCAAGACATAGTAGTAGCATAAAATAGTTTATCATCTGGAAAATTTTCATTTATTGGTATTTCATTTTGAGATGATTCAGAAATTATTTTTGATAAATGATCGGCTACTACATTTTTTTTTTCTTCAAGTTGATTGTTTTCTTCAAATAATTTTGATTCAAAAATATTTTTCGAATCAAAATTTTCCACTAAACAAACATCAGATTGTTGATTTAAGTTTTCTTCTTGTATACATTCTTCCATGATAGTTTCTATTGCATTATCATTTTCATCTTCAGTAATACATGGTTGTTTACTTAAATTGAACACATTAAGTTCTAAAATCATATTTACAAAAGATAATTTCATTATTATATTTCGACATTTAATTAAAGCATTTGAAGTTGCTAGAAATGGACGTCCCAATATTACTGGAATTTTATTATGCACTTCTATTTGTTGTGTATCCAAGACAATAAAATCCACATGATATATGAATTTATCGACTTGAACTAACACATCTTCTACGATACCTCTAGGTATTTTGATTGACATATCACTAGTAGAATTTCGGCCTTTTACTTCGGTTATTATCTGAAGTAATAAGCAGATAATTACCAAAGTAGATGCACGTGAAGTAAAAGGATATTTTTTACTTCGCATTAAAACCGAAGTAATAAGTCGATAATTACCGAAGTCTTTGTCCGGTCCAAATAATCCAAACCGTTTCGAAATTCGACCACTACCGAAGTAAAAACACGTGTATTACTTCATCAATTTCGTAAAATAACGAAGTAATTGATCCTCTATTACTTCACATATTATAAAATTATCGAAGTAAAATAGATGTACGACTTCATTATTTTTTAATTGTGGTGAAGTAAAAGGTGTCATTTTACTTCTTCTATTTTTCGAATATTGAAGTAATTTATTATATATGACTGCGACAAAATTTCAATTTACCGAAGTAATTGCTATGAATAACTTCACTAATTTTGAAATTTGACGAAGTAAATGTTTTCTTCTACTTCGCCACAAATTACATTATTCGAAGTGTTTTTGTTATGTTAATTCACCATTCTATCTATAATATAAAAGTAATAAGAAACAATACCACAATATCTAAAACAAAAAATAATTAATTAGATTCATAAAATCATTGATTCAAAAAACGACGAATATCCACAAATCCATGAGTAGAACCCAAAAATGTATTCACAAAAACAAAAAATGTATACACAAATATATCCAATAAAGAAGTCATCCTATATCTCACATCATAATCCTAGGCAGGACTCCCTTCCTTTCAGTAGTATCAGTAGAATGCTTCAACTGAGCAACTCTGGGATATTAGGCAGTGGCCTTGGACAGTCCCCTTGATTGTCACTGCATCAAAATCCATAAAACTAAAGATACAAGCCAATAAAGTAGATAAATTAGTTAACATAAATCTGATCTGGATTTTATATGCCCATACTTCATCTGATGATCGTATTATCATAAAAATATGAAAGAAAGCAACATAGATAAATATCAACTCTAACAGAATGGCAACATAAAATGATCATAAACATCTCGTACTTTAGTCATAGGAGTCTGACCTTCTAAGTAGCATAGAGCAACATGCCACTAGTTGGTAATTTGAACCCATCCCAGAACTTACCAAAGCATGACAGCTGATGCAAGTGACAGCTTCAGAAAGCTGAAGAGGGACTTAAAATCCGATGAAAAGAATCTAGTCCATGATTCTGGAAACAAACTGCATACTATATAACCAATTTGCGCCAACACCACGAGCTACCAAGATTCATTCTCGTGAAAGCGGCACCAAGAAAGCCCATCCCAAGTTTTGTCACGAACATCCAATTCAAAATAACGTGAAATACAACACAACTAACGAAATTACACTCATGGAAACTTTTGAAGAGGGAATTCAATGCATAAGAAAATAATTGAGGAATCACCCGAAGAGATTATTTTCCAGAAAGTTTTGAGATATTTTTATCTTGTCGAAGTAGCTTTAGAATTGGCGATGTAAAAATTTATAAAGGTGAAGGAAATAAGGCAGACACAACTGTTATAATGCATGAACTTTTATGTTATATTCCAAGTGTATCATACTGTTCTGCACCAACGGCCTGCCCAAATAATGTTCCAAGGGAACTTCCCATTCCTAGCTAAAATAAATAAATTATCAGAATGTCCAACAATCAATTCCAAAATTTCATTGAGTATTGATTTACACCAACAAGATTTTTGCATTTCTTTGAAAAACAAAGACCGTCATTTAAACATATGATTGTTCAAAGTTGACTTATAAGCATTTCCAAAGAAATCCATATAAATTATAATATACTATACTCTCGTCAAAGGACAAAAACAGATCCCAAGATTCTAATTTATTGGCAATAAAATGTCTACTAGTGAGCAATAAAATAAAATAAAACCTTCGTCCTAAATAAATAAAATACAAGAAAACAGGTGGCAAATTAAAAAAAATTAAGGAAAAGAATTAAGTGCTCACTGAAACTCGAAAACCAAGTTTGGAGGTGGCGTCTCGCTGATGCTCTAATATTCAAGAAACACGCTTTGGCTGCTAAAAACATCATACTCTGTTTTGCTGCAACAACAAATCATCAGTTATTGCAGTTTACCATAAGAAACAAACATGCGAACATTGAAATGAATTGTGATACACATTTATAGAAATAAAAATAAACTCGCATAGCCATGAATATTCAAATATTGGGATTCCGAATGCAGGCATTGGGTATCGATTTTCGACGGCGGTGGAATGTCGACCACATCTTTGAAGAAACATGGATTATTTTCCAGTATTATCAGCCTAATTCATTGCAGGTTACTCCTTAATTTAAAGAGATAATGCTTCTTGAAACATCAGTTAAATAAACATGAAACAAACATATTATTTATAATTGATGTCAAACTCAAAATTGAATAATTATAATGACGTACTTTCTCCAGAACAAGGAACTTTGTATGATTTCTTGCATCATTTGGATGAGCTAGCACGAAATAACACCCTCCTGGAAACATAAATTAACACGAGAGAAAGGAATTCCAAATCTAATACAAAAAACAAAAAAAATTATTCATTTATATTATGACCTAACACACCCACGTAAAACCAAATCTAAATTTCAAGCAGGTATTAAAACTACTTCATTTACCTTCTCAATACTAGACTTTGTGGACTGTCGAAATCGCCCCATCAAACTTTTATTTGGATGATACATCTTGTCTGGCGGCTTCGAGGGCTCAACAAATGGAGTTTTTAGAGGCGACCCTTTTGCGGATGTTGGATAATTGCCATTTTTCATGGCCGATGGCAATTGAGCTTAAAAATTTTGAGTAATTAACCAAATTTTGATAACTCTTGATTCCTTCGTACAAGAAACTACATCATCTCACTACCATTTTATTTTACTATGTATTATATCAAAATTGATAAAATAGCGAGAATAATTAACCACAAAGAGTACATAACCAAATCGAGGATTAGAATTCTTACATGGATTAATTGCGAGAATGGGAGGCCCTAGACCATGCGAAACTGATCGATGATGAAGGCGTACATGAAGTTTGAGAGAATGGGGATCCAGAAAGAGAAAGCCCTAACCTAATCGAGAGAATCGAGCTCGAGAGAACTGGGATATCGATTAAAAACAAAAAATAAATCGGTTCAACATTTTACTTCAGCAGTTAGAAATAAAAAATCTAATTATGCACATTTTCACTTCGTCCAATACAAATTCCGAAGTATAATGTCAAATAAAAATTTAAGTGAAGCCCATGTTTTTTAATTGATGAAGTCTAAATTATTCTTTTACTTCGTTAGTTTTATAACCGAAGTATATAAATATGTATTACTTCGCCAATAGTCATCGCCGAAGTAAAAATTGGCGAAGTAATAAGCATAAATTCTACTAGTGTATCGGCTAGTAAAAGAGTGACAAATGTAGGTTTTAAATCTCCCAACTTAAGTTTTTCATAAACTGAATAAGGAAGTAAATTCACACTTGCTCCCAAATCTAACAAAACTTTTTTAATTTTATTTTTTTCCAGTAATTCATGAAATTGTTGGAGAGCCAGGATCTTTATATTTCAAAGTAGAATTATTTTGAATAATAGAACTTACTTGTTCAGTTAAGGATGATTTCTTCTTTACATGCAATTATCTTTTCACAGTACATAAATCTTTTAAAAACTTTGCATAAGAAGGTCCTTGTTTAATAGCATCTAATAATGGAATATTTATTTTTACTTGTTTAGAAACTTCATAAATATCAGAATAATTTTTTTGTTTTTTATTGCTTACTAATGTATGAGGAAAAGAAACAGGTTTATTTGACTCACATATTACTTCAGATAATTTATCATCAACTTTATTAATCTTAGGACTCAAACATCATCTTTCTCAAAAGTATCAGGATTTGAATCCTTACTCTTTGAGTTTAATTGATCTTTGTTTTCATCACTATATGGATCATTAACTATTTTACCACTTCTAAGAGTAATAACAGCTTTTACTTGATCAAAATTATCTTGATCTTGATTTTTAGGATTAGGTTGTGGTTGAGATGGAAATTTTCCTTTTTCATGAATATTAAGTGCAGATGCAAATTTTGCAAGAGTTTCTTTCAAATCATTCATAGATTGAATGTTTTGAATATTGATAGACTCTTGCTTTTGAATGTATGCATGAATATCATCTTCAAAATGTTTTCTTGGAGGTGGGATATAAGGAGCATAACCTTGTTGATTTTGGTTATTTTGAAAAGGTTGTTGTGAAGGTTGTGCATTATTATCGTTCTTCCAACAAAAATTAGGATGATTTCTCCAACCAGGATTATATGTTTGTGAAAAAGGATCTAATGCTGGTTTTTTAAAATTGTTAACATAATTGGCTTGTTCATGGAGACATTCTTTAAATAAAGGCAAAGTAGGACAATTTTTTGTAAGATGGTCATTTGTATCACATATATGACAAACAATTTCTTGAACACTTTTTAATTGATCATTCCTTTTCATTTCTAATGACTCAATTTTTCTTGTTAAAGATGCAAGTTTGGCTTGAATATCTACATCATCTTTCAGATGGTAAATACCAACCCCATTTGTTGAATTATTGGTTTTACTTGGTGGTTCAATTGAGTCTATATTATCCCAATTTTGAGCATTTTCTGCTAATGACTCCAAATATTCCATAGCTTCATTTGGGTTTTTATCTTCAAAAGTTTCATTACACATGAATTCTATCATTTGTCTATCTTTAGGTATTAAACCTTCATAAACACTACAAGAAAAATGCACAAACACAACCCCTAAAAGACAACGCTTTTAGTGAAAAGTGTTGTAATTTTTTGAAAGACAACGCTTTTTACTAAAAGCGTTGTCGTTATATGTTTTTTATTTAAGAAAGACAACGCTTTATTTACAAAGCGTTGTGGAATAGCATTTTTTTGGGGTCAAAGACAACGCTTTTAAAAGCGTTGTCTATTAGCGTTTTTTTTTCATGTATAACAACCCTTTTTAAATAGTGTTGTAGAAAATGTATTATTTTTATTTAAAATAAATCATTAAATAAATCATATTAACCAGATCCGATCCCCAAATCAAAAGCTTCTCGATTCCTTCTCTTCTCGCGTCTGATCCCTAGCCTTTCTCCTTTTCTCTCTTTCAATTGAAAATCCCATGTCAATTTTTGCTCGATTCTTAGACGAATTTTGAAGTGATCTCCGACAAGCCTTCTCCAGGAGCTCTAAATTTGCAATCGATTTCATCGGCTTATTTTATTTCTTGAGGGAACAACCTCCAAGCGTCGCGAAGCCACGGCGAAGGCGACTTTACCGCCACGGCTATGGCCTGCTAATCCCAGCTTCTTCAAGTCTGGATTCACCTGGGGTGGGAGGAAATGGACTAATTTCCTTCCAACTTGGGTTTATATGCGTATACCCACACGGGACTCACCTCCAAGAGTCGCAAATCCTACGCAAGTGCTGGCAAGAATTTGGTGAGTAGAATGCCTTCTATCTGTTTGAGAATTTTACTCTTGTCGCATTTTCATGGTTTCCTCAAAGTATGCGGAAGCCTGTGTTTTTAATTTTTTTCATTTCCACTTTTCTGTTCTTTTATGGAATCTTTTAAGGATCTCTGGCATTATTTTTTCAGGTCGATCTTTAATTGCCAATAGGAAGGGGAAACTCAAGCTGTGCAGAGGAAAATGATTCCAACGACATAGATTTGAGGCCTCGCAGTATTCTCTAGATTTTTTTGATTCCCTTCCTGCCAATTTCGTGGTAAATGTGAATGGATTAGAAAGCCATGCCATAGCAGAGTAGCGACAGAGTTTGGAAAGTACTCCACTTCTTGGTTAGGTTGGTGATTTACATAAGGATTTGTACTTGTGATGTTGTGTAGTAAATGTAATTACTGGAGTTCTTCATCTGAATGATGCATGAATATCTTGTGATTTATGAGCTGTGAAATAACTTGTTTTCTTTCAGTTTTAATCTTCACCAATTGGGATGATATTATGAATAATAATATGATCGTATAACCTTTCAGATTGGTTAATATACTTCATCTTTGGTATGAGTGTATTACATATTGGCATATCCCAAGTTATGATCAGATATGATTGAACTTGCATTTTACGATGCTAAGTTATTTTGGGGATTAGTCTATGCTACCCTATGTTTCACAAGCTATTGAACTTGTTAAAACATGTCTATGTCTTGTATAATTTATGTTTAGAACTCATAAATCCGATAGAAAAGTGGTTGTCCTAAGATATAGGTGTTGAAATTGATAAAACTTTGATTTTCATTGTCAAGAAAAATCACTTTTTACTTGATGTTATATGAGAGGTCCTAATGATTTTATCGCACTTTGATCGGCTTGAATTTGGGAGAAGCTCGATCAGTGTGCATACTGCTCCAGATTTTATGGCTTTCAACTAAGATTTTTTCGAAGTTTCCAACACTTGAAGCAGCACTTGCAGAGCACAAGGACTTGTTGTTGTACAGTTCTCGTCCGATAAAATCTCTTAACAGTGACTTGAAAAAGTCAACCCCTGATCCTGTACTACATAATTCCATTCATATTCAGCTCTTCCCAGCTTCTGAAACGTCGAAATCACGCAGAATCTTGCTTCCTCGCTGCCCATTTGAAGCATGATCGCCATAGATTTCATGCATTTGGGTTTCGTTAGAAGCTGGGGAATTCTTTCATCTTCTTCCGACAACAGAACTGATGAAGAACGCCAAAAGCCTCTTCACAATCTCTAAACGACACGAAATCCAAATTATCGACTAAAATCTGCACAATAATCTTCACAAGAACATCAACTCCTACCGATCTCTCTTGAAATCCTCCTTCACCTGATCCTATCTCATTTCAACGACATACCTTAGTTTCCTCAAATAAGTCACCTTAAATAAATTATTTAAATTGAAAACATAAATGTGACTTCTTTTTGGAATTTTTCAATCTGACTTATCACTTTAACTGTTGATTCTTTTTCTTTATGATGTCCACTCATTTATATCCATGATTTTCTGTATGAATTCTTGTCTCAAAACCATATTCTTTTTCTGCAGAAAAATCATATTTATACATCAGGAGCTTCATGTACTAATATTGCCGTAATCAGAGGAGCTCAACGTGCTAAAAAACCAGAGCTGCTCACTGTCATATTGCCGCAGAATTTGAAAAAGCAACCCCCAGAAAGTCAAGAGTTACTGAATCTGCATTTTCTTTGGTAAGAATTGAGGATTGATTGTCATTGAAATTATCAAAACCACAAGGTTTGCTGTAGCTCAAGTTTCATATACATTTTTGTTTAAAATATATGTTCCCACTATGCAAAATATCAATCTACTGCTCTAAGATGCCTTCATATGTCTCAGATTCTTCACCCTTTCATGAGTTTATGTGCATAGAAAGATGGTCTAGGAAAACTTGTACAACAGATGATAATGATGCAATGATTTATGGATTTCCAGGTACAAAATGTGATTAAAAATCAAATTTATGGTCATAAAAATCAAAGTTCTTGACTCATTTTCTTCTCCTGGAACCTGGTCAAGAGGTAGTACTCCTTCCACCATTACCTCCATGTCCTCCATCTATGAATTTCCATATAAGTAATTAGGAAAACAGTATTTGACCATTATGTCATAAATTTGATACTTGATGACTGTATGAAACAAGACTTGGATAATGTATGATTCAATTTTAAGTACTCTCTAAGAAATGGCTACAGCCTACATGAAAATAAAACAAACTACTGTTAAAGAAGATAAAAATGCATGTAGAGTTCGATACAAAAATGTACTTTATACTGTTTTTTATATGGTCAACAAACATTGTGTAGCCGTGACAGCCCGAGGGGGTAGTAGGTAGATTCTCAAACCAGAGAACACAATTTCTTCAAAAATTCAAAATGCACTGATAAAAATTAATAATCAAAGGAATTATAAAACAGGACAGCTTCTTTTTAGCCCCAATTGAAGTTAAAACTGTAAAATAGAACCTAAAAAAAAGGACAGTATCCCACATTTACTACCACACTCACAAACATGGTAAGCAAAGAAAATGACTATCCCCATTATGCATATCAAAAGTAAAAGAGAAAATAAGAGAAGAGAATGACAAATATGCTCAAATGCTACTGTCCTCGCATCATTTTTATCTTCTAAGTAATTACCACAAAATAAAACATAACATTCCAATAACGCGAATAGTGAAGAGGATTTAAGCAGCCACTGAATGGTGATTACAACTGAGAACGGGTAAAATAACGAATTTTATGGACTAGTACATCAGTTATCCAGCAACAAACTCATAAGCATCTGTTATCCAGCAAATTTCAATATGGAGATTAAAATTTTAAGGAGCATCATTAGAAATCAATTAGAAATTCTGTTTAGACATTTTATTTCTTCCAATATTTGGCGATTCTGTAGCCAACTCTATGAACTGCTTTATCTTGTTGCTGACCATTAAGCTGACTATTAAAATTATTTTTTAATTCTTTATTTTGTAGTTTAAATGTGGATGCTTATTTATTTTCTGGTTCATGCTGACATGATAAAAACCGTAGAATATATTATGCCTGAACATGCAAGGCAACTGTTTTAAATTGGCATAACAGCCTTTTTGTTTTTTTTTTGGTGATGATCTTTGAGTTATACCTCATTTTTCTCACCAAATTACTACCAACTCCAGCTGATGGCTATTCTAGTTAATGTTTGGCTAACCTATGTAATTATTTGTTTTCTATTTAAATGAATATGCTGCTCAATTGGTGAAACAGAAGATGGATTATTTGTTTTGCATTCCCTGAAATTGCCAATGATATGTATAAAAATCAGAATCAGAAAATACTAAAGCTCTTTAAGAAGTTCCCTGAAATTGCCAATGATGTGCTTTGCGTCCCCTGAAATTGACAAAGAATGGATGCCAAAGTCTTGGTTATCATCAGCTTGAAAATATACATATTAACATTATATCTTTTATTCTCTATAGTGTTACTTACTAAAAGAATGGACAAAGAATGGATGTCAAAGTCTCGGTTATCAAGGGAATATGAGCATGGAGTAGAGTATTTCTTGAAATTTGCAATAAAAAATGCCGAGGATCGGGAAGCAATATCTTGTCCATGTACAAAATGTGGTAATCTGAAGAAGAAAAAGGTAGAGACTATAAGGGCACACATGTATTCTAATTGTATAGATTTGACATATCATACTTGGATATGGCATGGTGAAAGGTCTGCGATGAAGAACTCAAATAATGATCGTGATCAAGAAAGGGAAGATGTACCAACGTTTGACGCCGAGGAACCAATAGATATGGTACATGCTGCATTTGATAGTTATGCTGAGAATCCAGCCACATTCAAAAATCTACTTGAAGATGCTGAGAAACCTTTATATCCTGGATGCAGTAAATTTACAAGGTTATCTGCAGTTGTAAAATTATTCAACTTGAAAGCCAAATATAGTTGGAGTGACAAAAGTTGCACCGACCTACTCAATTTGTTAGGAGAAATGCTTCCAGATGACAACGAATTGCCTTTATCTTTCTACGATGCAAAGAAAAGCTTGTGTGCATTAGGGATTACTTATGAGAAAATCCATGCTTGCCCTAATGATTGCATCTTATACCGGAAGGAGTATGAGGATATGAACAGTTGTCCTACTTGTGGGATGTCAAGGTGGAAGATGGGCCAAAAAGATACGATAAAGGAAGGAGTTCCTGCAAAGGTTCTATGGTACTTCCCTCCAATTCCGAGATTTGTACGAATGTTTCGGAATAAGGAGTTTTCCAAGGAGCTGACTTGGCATGCTGATAAAAGACTTAATGACGGATACTTACGCCATCCAGCTGATGCACCTTCTTGGAAATTAGTAGATCACAAGTGGCCAAATTTTGCTGCTGATTCAAGAAATCTTAGATTGGCCATTTCAGCTGACGGGATCAATCCCCATGGTATGATGAGTTCTACATATAGTTGTTGGCCAGTTTTAATGATCACTTACAATCTTCCCCCGTGGTTGTGTATGAAGAGAAAATTTATGATGCTCACAATGTTGATTTCTGGTCCCAAACAACCAGGAAATGATATCGATGTTTACTTAGCACCTCTAATCGATGACTTGAAATTCCTATGGGATACAGGTGTTGAAGCATATGATGCATATAGACAAGAAACCTTCTCGCTCAGAGCTGTCTTGCTGTGGACCATCAATGACTTTCCTGCATATGGAAACATGTCAGGATGTATTGTGAAAGGATATCACGCATGTCCAATTTGTGGTGAAGAAACATATTCAACAAGGTTGAAACATAGCAGGAAAATGTCGTACACAGGCCATAGAAGGTTTCTACCTGCAAATCATCCTTATCGAAGGCAAAGAAAGGCATTTAATGGGTACCAAGAGTTCAACCCTGCACCCAAACCATTGAGTGGCGATGAAGTGTTAAAAAAATTCGATGGAATTCATTGTCATTGGGGAAAAATGAGAAAGAAGATTCAGTCCACGAAAGATGATGTAAAACCATCCTTCAAAAAGAAATCAATTTTCTTTGAACTTGAGTATTGGAAACATCTATATGTTAGACATGTTCTTGATGTGATGCATATAGAAAAGAACGTCTGTGAAAGTCTTCTCGGTACGTTGCTTGACATTCCGGGAAAAACAAAGGATGGAATTGCAGCTAGATTAGACCTTGCTGAAATGAATTTGAGGACAGATTTGGCTCCAGTGATGGGGGAGAAGAAATCTTTTCTGCCAGCAGCATGTTATACACTTACAAAAGATGAGAAAAGAAAGATTTTGAATTCTTTGTGTGGAATGCAATTACCTACATGTTACTCATCCAACGTTAAAAACTTTGTTTCGATGAAGGACTTGAAACTTGTTGGCCTTAAGTCACACGACTACCACACTTTAATGCAGCAATTACTTCCAGTGGCCATACGTGGTGTCTTGCCCAAACATGTCAGAGACTCTATCACTCGTTTGTGCTTCTTCTTCAATGAGCTATGTAATAAAGTGATGGATCCCTCAAAGTTGGATGAGCTGCAGAGAGAGATTGTGATCATATTGTGTTTACTTGAAAAGTATTTTCCACCTTCGTTTTTTGACATAATGATTCATTTAACAGTTCATCTTGTGCGAGAGGTGAAATTATGTGGCCCAGTTTGGTATAGGTACATGTATCCCTTTGAAAGATACATGAAGATTTTGAAAGGTTATGTGCGAAATCGCAATAGACCGGAAGGTTGCATGGCTGAATGTTATATTGCTGAAGAGGCGGTTGAATTTTGCTCAGACTATCTTGGTAGTTTTCACACAATTGGGATCCCTACAAGTCATCGACAAATAGAACTTACTAAACCTTTGTCGGCTGTAATTGTGCAATCCATTGCTGAGGATGAGTTGCAACAAGCACATCGTTATGTATTGGAAAATGATGTTGACACTGATCGCTATATTGAGTAATTTCTTCCACTTACTAATATGTTCATTAAGTTTTCTTAAATCTACATGTTTGCTTACTCGTAATAATAATTTGAATAGGGAACACATGGCATATTTGAATGCAAGATTTCCACAAAGGGCTAAGTCCAAGAGGTGGTTACAGGATGAGCATAACCGAACGTTTAGTACCTGGTTGTTTGATCGTGTGAGTTCATTTATTATCACAATTGGCGTACATTTATTATCATGACTGTGCATAAATAATAAGTTATCACATAAATAATATAGGTTGCACGTGTTGATGATCATTCCACTTATCAAGTATCCGAAAGATTAAAGTGGATGGCGCGTGGACCTTCCAAGAAAGTATTAAAGTACTCTAGTTATTTGATTGATGGGGTTAGTTATGCTACAAGAGAGCGTGATGATATGCGAGTTGTTCAAAACTCCGGAGTCAGCTTAGTTGCAAAGACAATGCAAGTTTCTAGTGCAAAGGATAAACATCCTATCGTGTCAGATATGGTTTTTTATGGAGTAATACAAGAAATATGGGTGGTTGATTACCACAAATTTCAAATTTCGATGTTTAAATGTAATTGGGTGGAGAATAGTAATGGTATCAAGGTAGATGATCTTGGATTCACGTTGGTCAACCTCCATAGAATTGGATACAAATCTGATTCATTTATTTTAGCGAGCCAAGCGAAGCAAGTTTTTTACATTGAAGCTCCTGAAGATCCTTTATGGAGTGTTGTACTTGCGACTCCAAGTAGGGAGTACTTTGAATACACAAAGGGTGAAGAGTTGGAAGAAACTGCAATGCATTATCAGTCTTCTAGCAGAGGGTTAGCACCAATGGATGTTGATGTTGCAGATGACAATGAACCATGCATTCGTGAAGACTGTGATGGGATTTGGGTTGAAAATAATTAAGTACTTAAGTTTTGAGATGAGTTTGTAAAAAATTTACATTGAGATGTTATTTACGCTTTGAAGATGCTTGTTTGACATTGTTAGTTATGATCAGATATTTTTTGACATTCAGTAATCGAACAATGGCAAATTAGTAGTTCTTGGATATTGAGAGTACTTCTATCTTACATGAATTGTTCTTATTTTTTGTTGTTGCCTATATTTCTTTCTTATTTCTAGACAATGCATTTATTTGTGATTACATAATGCATAAAAGTTTACAGGAAAGAGTTTGACAACTAGCGAATACTTATCAGTGCTTGTATTTGCTGTAGGTTTTGGCTTCTGAAAAGCTGTTGGAGAACAAATATAAAGCTGCCCAACGAAGCAAAGCAGTTCCTGATTAGCGTCTGCTGTTTCAAAGTTTTTTCTGCTTTTTTGGGGCTAAATCTGGTTTGAACTAGCGAATACTTATCAGTGCTTGTATTTCTATATATTTTAATTGATTTAACGGTTTAATTCATCTTTAATTTCTGTCCACTGTCTTTGATTTGAAAACAGGCCATCGACAAAGTTCCTTTACTCCCAGGTTTTCTTGAGCTCGTAGGGATAGTGTATTCATCTGTGAGTATCTTTATTTTTGTGAATGGCTTATCTCTGTAGTTTATATCAGTAATGTTGCATACTCGTTGGTTTTCCCTAAATTAATGTAATTTTGGTTTTTTTCTTTTAATGTGGATATCCATATATCCTTCGGGACAAGCCCTTAGATGATTGTCAAGGCCCCACAGTAATACTTTGTATATTGATATGATGTTATATTTAACATGTGTTATCTAATGTTGTATTTCAGAAGTCTGGTTCTTACTGGTGGCGGAGATCGTCTGGTTCTTACTGGTGGCGGAGATCGTCGCTAGTTGTGGTCGCATTCAGAAAAATTGCATTGTTAGGAACAATTTTCTTTCAATATTGCAGCACCATCTTTGTGGAGATAGCTAGCGTTAAATGCTTGTTGATACCTTGCAATTTCAATATGTTGCAGCACAATGACTTTATACTTTTTTATGAGAATATTTTGCCACAGATTTGCAATTTCATGTATTTTAATAGTGTTATTTATATAGAAATTTAAATTTAAAAAACGTTTTTTATTGGTAGCGCGCACAATGATTTTTTAAGCAACATCTGCCAAGCACAACGCTTTTTTACACGGAGAAAGCGTTGTCGTAGCTTCAAACCACAACGCTTTATCTGCGTTGTGATTTTTACAAACAACAACGCTTTTGCAGCGTTGTCTTTTATACAATCTACAACGCTTTTTAAGCGTTGTAGATTGTATAAAAGACAACGCTTTAAAAGCATTGTTGTTTGTAGAAATCACAACGCATATAAAGCATTGTGGATTGAAGCTACTACAACGCTTCCTCAGTGTACTAAAGCGTTGTAATATCAAAGTAACACAACGCTTTTAATAGATACGACAACGCTTTTTAAGCGTTGTCGTATCCAAATACCACAACGCTTTTTAAGCGTTGTGGTTTTCGGGTGTTTTCCGAAAACCACAACGCTTTTTCCGCGTTGTCTTTGAGCGTGGTCTTTTACAACACTGGCTACGACAACGCTTTTTTGGGGTCATTAACAACGCGGAAAAAGCGTTGTCGTAGGCCATTTTTCTTGTAGTGAAAAGTGAGAAACTATCCTTCATATTTCAAAACCATGATGTGGGCATGTATTAAGTAACTCTTTATATCTATCACAACATTGATAAAATGTTTCCCCTTGTTTTTGAGAAAACGTTGTAATTTGTCTTTTAAAAGAGTTTGTTCTATGGGAAGGGAAAAACTTTTTTAGAAATTGTTGTTGAATTTATTCCCATGATGTTATTGAACTTGATCTCAAATTTTGTAACCATGTTTTAGCTTTATCTTTTAAAGAAAAAGGGAAACACTTTAATCGAACAATATCCATGCTACAATTTTGATCATTATAAGTGTTGCAAACCTCCTCAAATTCTCTTAAATGCAAATATGGATTTTCAGAATCTAGGCCATGAAAATTTGGTAAAAGTTGAATGATTTGAGGTTTAAAATTGAAATTAGACGCATCAGGAGGAAAAACTAAACAAGATGGTGTGCTAGTTCTTATTGGATTCATATGGTGCCTAAGTGTTCTTGGTTGTTCATGTTCTTGATTATTATTATTATCATCTTGATTATTAGAATTATCCTCCATGTTTAAAAGATTTTCAAATACTCGAACAAGTCTACCACTTTGTTTACGACTCCAAACAATCATACAATTAAAAACAACATACTATTTACATAAATAACAAAAATTAAACTTAATTTATACCTCCCCGGCAACGGCGCCAAAAACTTTCTACAACTTAAATTGTAATGCACCCAATTGTAGGTTGTCTGCAAGTAATATACTCGTGAGTACGAGATCGATCCACGGAGAGGATGCTGTAAGTTTAATTTTAGCAATGATATATTATAGATGGAAATATTATTATAAAAATTCAAATTCACAAATTATAAAATTGTTAAGGCTTCAAAGGTTCATTGTTGGTTTATTTAAGATTACTTAACAAAAATAAATAAAAGAAACTAAAATAAGAATAAACATAAAAGAACAATGAAATATTTAAACAAATATATCATATAATATAGTTCTCACTATATTAATATCAGATTAACCGATATTTAATACATGGTACCCATAATATATATATATAGATGCATAAATATAAACATAAAAGAACAATTAAATATTTAAACAAATATATCATATAATATAGTTCCCACTATATTAATATCAGATTAACCGATGATTAATATATGATACCCATAATATATATATAAGTGCATAAATATAAATTGACATAAAATTAAATGTTAGATCAAATCATCATATTTCATTTAGAACAACCAGCAGAGCCACGCTATCGTCTAAATAAAATATATGACTTTTGTTTTATGTTAGATGCGAGAAAGTAAATATTAGTTGCGAGAAAGTAAATGTTAGATGCGAGAAAGTAAATGTTAATTGCGGAAAAATAAATGTTAGATGCGAGAAAGTAAATGTTAGTTGCGGAAAAGTAAATGTTAGATCAAATCACAATATATTATTTAGAACAACCGGCAGAGCCACGCTATAATTGTCTAAATAATATATATGACTTTATTTTAAATTGATACATATATTTATAGTATATAATTATTGTAGTATTTATTGTATCATATTAGAAAACAAATCAAGGTAACCACATTCAAGGTACCAAGTATTTGATGTAAATAGATAACAATAAATCATCCAAATTATACCTACAAATAAAGATCAATTAGTAAAAATAAATAGAAAAAGAAAGAATATATAAAATATAAACAATCTTACTTGACCAACAATGAAACCTTTTCACCTTGACATAAAAGGATTTAGTTTGCCATGAACATAAGACTCAAGAATAAGGATAAAAGAAATTTCATACTTAAACTTGGAGAAATATGCACACTCAAACTCTTATTCTTACACACACAATATTTATTTTACAAGTAAGGAATTTTTTTACACTTTTGCACACTTCAAAGCTTATACAACACATCTATTTATAGGCCAAATGAGAGAAAGAGTTCAAGACTCATTAAATGTGGAATAGTAAAGTTGGTGGGTGCTTGTCTCCTTGAATGTCAATACATTGACCCAACATTAATTGGCTTGTTTGCTGCCTTAGACTTCCGATTTGGTTTTTGCACAAAACATATAACACGTAGCCCTTTGTCTGTAGATGTGTTTTGACATATCATTCACCCCTTTTGGATAAAAGGTGAAATACTTATGATATTTTTACTCCAAGCTGATCATAGTAAAAGTAAATCTGTCTCATTTTGATGTTTGATTATTTTGATCATCTTAATGAGGTTTTTGGAATTTCTTATCTTCTACAAAGTTGAAGATGCCTTTTTTTTGATTCTACAGGATTTAAGATTACTCTAATATGACCTCTGTAGCTTGAGTAATTTTATTTTTACCAAACCTGCGTAAACCGTAAAATACAACATTTTTAGTAAAATATTTAAATATAAACACATAACACTAAAATAATACAACTTCATAATTTTAATGAAACTTTAATTTTAAAACACAACTTTTAACATATAAATAATTACAAATTTTAAGTTTAATAAGCAACCATCGTCACTACTTCCATTGAGTCCACTGTATTGAGCCCTATTTTCATCCGCTTCTTAGTGTGACTTGTTCTCTTGTTCTCCAATCCATCATACTCAATTTTCAAGGGTCTCTTCATTCCGGTATTAAAATGTGTTTCCATCATCTCATCCAGTTGTCTCCCCTTATCTTGAGCCCTACGTTTCCACTGCTGAGTTTTAGATTCATTAGTTTTAGCTGCAATCAAGCCACCTCCAGTTTCCAAACCCTCTTGAGTTTCAGAAACTCTAGTACACTAAGCGAGATAAAATCTGCCATAGTACCCAAATTCAAATGGTCCAGCGATTTACTAGAGGTCTGTTGTGATGTGACACCCTTCTCCCTATCGTGTGGCATGTTTCCATTGGCCTTCTCTGATTTTTTTACTTATCACCACAGTTTGCATATTCTGATCTCCATGATTCTCCGACCTATTTTGTGAAGCCTCATCACTATGTGTTCGATCAGATCTTGATTCATTTGTGTTATTTCTCTTGCATGCTCCAGTATGCGATGAGGCTCTCATCCACACACCATATTCCAGTTTCACCTTATCAGTATTGCTATTGTCGCAATCCCGTAGCAAATGCCCCATTCGCCACAAGGATAGCAAAAATCCGGGAGTCGCTCAAAAACAAGGAGAATGATGATATCGTCATTCTTATTTTCTGAGCAAAACCGAATATTTCTTCAATGGTTTACAGATGGATAGAAGAATTCTAATTGTAGCAAACCGTTCTAAGAAGCCCCCTGAGTCACCCGGATCCAGTTCCACTATCTCTCCTATCTATCTCCCTAGTTCCAAGAGAACTTCTTCGTGCATGCATGCCAACGGTATATTGTGAGATTGGTCCATAAAGTAACCTCATAAAAACACATCTCTAGGGTTTAGCCAACCTACGAGTTCCTTGAATATCATAAGGTTTTGAAAGAAGTTCCAGGGACCGTCTGAAATGGCCCTTGAGCGGTCCCTCCGTGAGTTGAATTCAAAGACAAAAAAGTTGTCTTCCGGTGCCTCAATAGTAACCTTTCGCTCGGCTTGGATGATACGGGGAATCTGCTGTCGAAAGGCTTCTCTATTAATCGCTTTAGGAGAAAAGAGCTTCCCCACCAGACAATTTGATATTCTTTCCATTCCAATTTAGGTGTCCTTATCCTCCAGCCGCAAAACATCCCCATAATCAGGGTTAACGAGTTTCATCTCCTCGATAAGTCGAACGATCTCATGCATCCGGATCCATCAGGGTGGAGTAAAGACTCAAAAGTAACTGGAGCTGGCTCCGTCCCACATTATACAATATATGGGTGAAACTGAAAAGTCAGTCAAAATCGAACCGAACTTTCTAAAATCAAATTCATATTTTTTCAATAAAACAAACCGATCGAACTTTACGAAGACCAAAAAAACAAACAAAAAAGAATCTCGCTATTGTTTTTTATCAATAACCAAATTAAGCGATCTCAATCTTTTAGAATTTTTATTTTTTTAAATCAAGTTATACTTCAAAAATTTTAGTTAAAAATTGAATTATATAAATTTAAATTATTTATTAAAAAATATATTTTCAATTCTAGTTCTATTGTCCAATAAATTTTTATTAGAAAATTTATCTATATTAAATTATTTTATAAATATTAGGTTTTCTCAGTGAACAA
The DNA here is from genome assembly GCF_033568475.1 of Henckelia pumila. Lineage (NCBI taxonomy): Eukaryota > Viridiplantae > Streptophyta > Magnoliopsida > Lamiales > Gesneriaceae > Henckelia > Henckelia pumila. The sequence goes on from NC_133122.1 coordinate 137,652,703, forward strand.
AACTATTATGTTAAAATCCGAAACCGAAGGAACCTAATCAATATTTTTAAAATCTAAACCGGACTTCTGAATAAACTGATTAGATTTTTCAGATGAATTCAACTCATAATTGAAATTGATATTTTCGGCTCACCCTAGACTGTAATTGATGTCTACCTCTGATATATATATCGATACATGCTCTTTCGGTTTAAAAATAAATTTTACATTTTTATTTTCTTCATTTTCTAAAATACCTAAATACAAAATTTCAATCATCACTAAAATTTACAACAAACTGTCACTTTCCAAATCTCATAATTATTGAATTATCAGTTATTTGAACTAGAAAAATTGCAATACAAGCTCAATGATAATTTCAAAGTCAATAATTCTCAAATATTTTAATTCTCAATCAATTGATTATTTTTTCTAAATTTCGCAATAATAGTCTTTAGGATAAAAATCCAAACTTGAAAATTCATATGTATCATGCATAAATCAATCTTATCTTAACTAAATATTCGACAAAATTTAGCGTTGTCAAATTTATTTCTAAATCGCATATTTTCAAAACCTACGACAATAAACCAACCAAAAAATGTAATGGAGTGACTCTAAAAAATTTGTAATGAAGTGTTCTATTTTAATATTTTTTGCATGGGGATGAAATATTTTTTAAAAAACTTTAAAACTATTAAATTTATTTTTTTTAATTGGTGGGGCTAGAGCCCACCCTAGCCCATAGGGTGGCTCCGCCCCTGGGATCCATGGTACTCCAATGATAATACCAGCGCCCGATCACAGGGGATCGAGTGTTTCAGTCCTGCAGCACGCATGTATCAAACCCGTATAGGACACTGCAAACCCTAGAGACGAGGTTGCAAACCCCAGTCTAGCCCCGGCTCAACCCATTACCTATATAGGTCATATATTTAATATTTTGAGTCTTTAGTTTAATATTAGTGGGCTTTAGTTTTTTTTTTTTTTTTTTTACTTTCTCTCAATTGCTACCCATATAGACTATATATATTTATATTTTATGTCTCAATTTAATATTAGTAGATTTTGGTATTTTTTTTAAAGCCAATATTCTTTAGTTTTTAAATTATCCATTTAAGTTACATTTTTGTTGGGTTTTATATTTTTAATTTGGACTTGTCTATGTTTATTAAAAAATATGGATAAAATTCTACAATTTTATAATATTAAAATCTATAATTAAATTATTTCAAATTATCCATTTAAGTTACATTTTTTTTTAGTTTTATATTTATAATTTGAATTTGTATATGGTTATTAAAAAGTATGGATATACTTCTACAATTTTATAATATTAAAATCTATAATTAAATGATTATATCGCTCATTATATAATCATGTACTAGGATTTCATATACATATATAATTATTTTATTTTTTTAAAAAAGGATTATTTAATTATTCGAAATAGAAATAGATATTATTAATTAAATTAATTTTCTTATGAATAAATTAGTTGATATTATTCTCTAAATTTTACTATTTCAACAATGGATATGTTATTATTTTCATTAATATGATTTTATATTAAGATGAAATTTATTTTTAAAAAGTATTATGTTATGAAAATTATATAAACAATATAAAAAAAATTATATTCAAATTTTCATTAACGAGATTTTCACATAAAATTTAGCCTCCCGGTGATGAAATCCTGGTTCCGCCCCTGCCTAGGGGGATCTATGAATTTATATCTCAATTGTCATTTTAAGCTATAATTTGATAACACTTTTTCGAAATAATTTTTTTAAAATTTTTTTACAAAAATCATATATATGCACACAAATATGTTAAATCTTTTTTCACTTATAAAATACTTAAAACATTATTAAAATATTTGTTGAAATAGAACCTTAATTTCGTTCCAAATTAGTGCCTAATATTTCAAAACTTTGGCTAACCTAGCCCGTCAAACTTAAATATTTTTATAATCTTCCAAATTATAAATGGTTACAAAATGGTATCAAGGTATAGTTTATTTATTTCATACATATAAACGTGCAAATGGTTTCACGTAGGGCCAAAAATATAATTTTTTCCCAGAGTAAAATCTCAATTTATTTAAAACATTATTAATCACCAATTTATTAGCCAGCTTTCTGTACAGATGGTAGATATGAAGTTAAGCTTATTCAAAGAGAGACTGCATGCAGGTTCTTTGAAAATTATAGAGATTACAAATTAAGTCGCGTTGAATTCATTTCCACCATTCAACCTCCCTTGAAAACCTCTCACAAACCTGCAATCTTTATATATAAACCTAGCTCCCACAAATCTGCAATCTTTATATATAAACCTCTCGCCCTTTTCCTCATCCCTATAAAACACCGTTGACCCCAAAAGTTTGTCATATGTACATATGTATATGTATATATAGAAATGATGATGAAGAAGCCTCATCTGTTTATATTGGGCTTGTGTATGATTTCATGCGCAGATGCATTTATAGGCATGAATTGGGGAAGATTGGGCTCTCAAACAATGCTCCCTTCCATGGTTGTTGATTTGCTGTTGCAGAATAACATTAAAGAAGTGCGGGTTTTTCAGCAAGGAATCAATGTTTTGGAGGCTTTCTATAACAGTGGGATCGTAGCTACCACGGGTATCTCTAATTCCGTATTGGATAATTATCAAAACTTGTCCACAGTACAATGGTGGATAGGAGAAAAGATACTCAAGTATGCACAAGTAATGGAATTTCGGTACGCCATCGCTATATATATATATATATATATATATTCTAGCTTATTAAGAACGTACGTACGTAACGTGTAATAGCTTTGAATGTGTTTTAATTTAATTAATATTTCAGGTATACCACCATTGGAAGTAATCCCTTTTCTCCTATATACAGCAAGAAAAATTACCTCAACGTAGTAGAAGCGTTGATCAATTTTCAAGAAGGGTTTAGGCGAAACAACATGTCACATATCAAAGCAACGACCCCGCATTACACAGATGTCCTCACCGTGACAGGTAAGTCGAAGCCATCGGAAGTAGATTTCCGGCCCGACGTCAAAGATAGAATGGTCAAGTACGTAAGATTCCTTAGAGACGAGGGTTCCCCTTTCATGATGTCCATGGCCCCGATTCACTTCGTCCAAACCAACGGCTTGGATCTAGAATTCGGGTTCATCGAAAACAATTCGACCCACAGGATACAAGACATAAACGCCACATACACAAACGCGTTCGAACTGATATACGATTCATTGCATTGGGCTTTGTATAAAGCCGAGGCGGCAGACGTGAAAATCATAATCGGATCCATCGGTTGGCCTACGGATGGTTACCCAGGAGCCAACGACGAAAACGCGCAACGTTTCTTCCAAAGCTTTCTCCCTTACATCGCCAGCGAAAGAGGGACTCCCATGAGACCCAAACAGAACATCGACGTGTACATAAACAGCCTGGCCGATGAAAACCAGATACCTCCCCAATGGGGTTCTTACCAGCGTCACTGGGGTGTCTATAAGAACAACGGCGAGCCCAAATTCAGCGTTGATTTCTCCGGAAAGGGAAGGAATGTGTATCCCAGCTTCGGTAAAGGAGTTATACAAATGCCCAACCGATGGTGTGTGTTCAATAGGAAGCTCAGTGACCCTACGTTAGTGGATGCCATGAAGACCATGTCGTGCAACGTTTCGGATTGCTCGAGTTTGGAGGAGGGTGGATCCTGCTCCCATTTATCGTATTCGGACCAGGTTTCTTACGCCTTCAACGCCTACTTTCAGACAAAGGGGCAGGCGGCTCAGTCGTCGTCCAATGAATGCGACATGGGCGGGTTGGGGGTTCTTGTGTCCGATAATCCCTCTAACGGCACGTGCGAGTTTCCCGTGGAGATTTTGTCCGCCGAATTCGCAGTCGAAGGAGCAACATTTGGCGCTCGGAACGACGGTGGGAAGAGATTAGTACATGGGAGGATATCTGCATCTCTTGTCATGATTGCAGTCCTATACATTTATCTTTACTCTCCTTAATTAATAGCTTAGCACCCTAGAGTAATTACTACTTTTCCTAAAATACGTACCTTTCAGAACAAAAATATATATATAGTTAATTTACATATGTAAATTTCATAGTTTGATCATGTGATGTCAAACCATTTGTTGGCAAAAATGTAACATTTTCGGACATTCGTTGTTTCATATTGTAGATAATTTATATATTCCAAGATACTTTTAAAATACAACTATATATATCATGCATATCTTTTACATAATATTCTGTGATCATGTTACACATGCACTTAACGAGTATCCCTCGATAACTAGTATTAACAATTCATCAAATTAAAATTTAACATTTCTTTGAGTTTTGGCATTTACTATAATCCTAGAGTATTTAATATTTATTGAAATATAGATATTTACTTATATTATTAATTAAATTATAATTTTTTTGCTTTAAATTATTTTATTTTATTTACCAACTATAATCTTATAATAATATATATGTTTTAAAGCATATATTTATAAATTTAAAAATTTATACCATTTATAAAAGGGGGACTTGGAGTTAAATCCCCAATCCAAAACTTAATTTTTGATTCAGTACCAATGTCAGACAAATTTAGTTTTGACTTCCTAATGCATTACAAAATTTATTTCTAACTCCCTATTAACTTTTTTTAGCTTTTTGTTCCCTTTTTTTTTATTTATTCATTATTATATGTAAATATTGTATTCTCTCTCTCTCACTTAGCTTTTTGTTCCCTTTTTTTTTATTTATTCATTATTATATGTAAATATTGTATTCTCTCTCTCTCACTTCGTCATCTTCCTCCCCCAATCTCTAATGCATCGGGCCCTAACCAAAAAAACTCATCCATCCATCTCATCGCTGAAGCCTACCAACGGAAGAGAAGCCATAACCAAATAACTCATCTATCTTTCTCTCTTTCTCTCCTCAGATTCTATCAACATATTTCCATTTATTCTCCTCAATGTAGGAAACCATAGCAAAACCCATGGGGCGTAAGAACCACTGGCCTGCGACAGCTATTGAAAAGTTTTGCAAGGGGCGACGACAGGAAGAAGAGATCCGAACTTAAGAAAACGAGGAAGTGGGCTTTTCTGTTCTGTTTGTCGCCTTTGTCCTATTTTTTAATGCAATTTGTGTTACATTATTTTGATCTTGATTTTATTTGTATATTTTTCATTCTTGTGTTCGTTACTGTTTTGAATTTGGTAATGTTATCGATTTTAAACTATATTAAATGGATGATTGTCATTGTTAATTTTCAAGTAAGTTTGAGAAAATCCCAAAGTAAATTTCATTTTCCAGTAGGTTTGAGAAAATCCCCAAAGTAAATTTTTTTTTGAAACTAGACAAATGTTGAGCTTACATAACACTTTTTTTTTTTTTGTCTGAAGATAGTGAAGTCAATAGTGAAGGTGGTATGATGCTGCTAGGAAGTTGTTCTTACAGTAAGAATTTGTTTATCTTTACAATAGTGGAGGATATGAGTCTAATGCAGATGTATTTGCAACTTGGCAAAAAATGTTATCAAATCAATCCTTCTTCAACCTTCTTACAATATCTTGCACCTCACCGAAAGTTATATGTGACATTGAATGAAGATCAAGATGTTAGTAATATGATCCGATTGTTTGTCTACATGAAAGTAAACATCATTGACATGATAGCAATCCGAAAAGAATAAATTATTTCAAGTGACAAGAATATTCTGAGGTAATTCATGTCTTTCTCTGTTTTTAGTTGTGCTACACCCGAATGATAGAAATAAATATTCCAATTTACCTTTAATTTATTCATACAGTTAGTAAGTACATTTTATTTAAGATATGGATGTTGGTATTTCAAGTGATTTACTGAAATATTTTATTGTTGTTTTTCTTTAATTAAGGAATGAGTTTGATGCGGATAATGGTTCTTCGAGTGCATCTCAATATGAAATGGTTCTACAAAGTAACTCCATTGATGCTTGGAGTCATTTGATTCGTGGAGAGGGGAAAAATTTTAAAAATGCTGATGAGTTTCGAAAGGTTCTTAAAAACTATGTTATTGCTACCATGAGATCGTTCGTGTATAAGAAAAATGACCAACAAAAGGTCTTCGTTGTTTGTAATGTCAGTGGTTGTGCATGGAAAATATATGCATCCAAATATAAGGCAGATGGAACGTTTGGAATTAGAAAATGTTGTCTTCAGCACGTATGTGAAGAGGAAAATCTTCGGAGCAGAGGCCATCCAAAGGCTGATTCTGTTTGGGTGGCGAATATCATTAAAGATAAATTGAGAGGAGAACCATCATACCGACCGTCCGCAATTGTAAGAGATATTCATAGGGAATATGGCGTTGAATTGAAGTACCATACAGCATGGATGGGGAAAGAAATAGCAATGCATCAACTTTATGGGACAGAGAAAGGATGTTTTGATAAATTGAGGTGGTATTGTGATGCTTTGAAACAAACAAATCCTGGTAGTTGGGCTGATTGTGAGGTTGATGAAATGAACAAATTTCGACGACTTTTTATATCTTTACATGCATGTATTGTTGGATTTGTTAAGGGATACAGACCGTTGATTTTTTTAGATGGAACACATATAAAAAATAAATTCAAAGGTTGCATACTAAGTGCTGTGACAAAAGATGCTAATGATGACCTATTCACTTTAGCATTTGCGGTTGTGGAGGCTGAGAATGATGCTAACTGGGAATGGTTCTGTTTGAAACTGAGGGGAGTCTTGACAATGCAAAATTGTGTAGTTTTCTCACAGTTCACTTTTTTTTTCTGATAGACATAGTGGTCTTGTTAAGGCAATCCCCAATATATTCGCCGGTAGTCACCATGCATATTGTCTACGACACTTGGTGGATAATTTTCGTACGCGGGTAAGTGCTATAATAGTTCATTTTATTTTAAATAATATTTTTTGTATGCGAGATTTTTAATATTGTTTTATTTAAATTTTAGATTTTGAAGAAGTATCCATTGCACAACAAAAAGTATTGGGAATCTATATTCCACAAAGCAGCATACGCGGCAACTGAGAGTGAGTTTATTGTTCATATTACTAGTATAATCCAGTCAATGCCTCTTGTAGAAGAATTTATTAAAAATTCAGAACCCGAGAATTGGGCAAATTGCTTATTTTCTGGAAAAAGATGGGGCATAATCAACAACAATCAAGCAGAATGTTGGAATAGTTGGGTTAAACTCGCAAGGTATTTGCCAATTGTATCCATGATTGATACAATACGGTTACAAATAATGAGCATGATGAATAAAAGACGAGAGTCGTCTCTCCTAATGGTTGGAATCCTATCTCCTAAGCCAGAAAGTAGTTTGTTACAAAACTACACTAAATCTCGAAATTTGAAGGTTGATAGGTCTAGTTCATTGCTTTTTGAGGTTTTGGATGGTGATAAAAGTTGTGCAGTGGATCTGGGAAACTAGAGTTGCTCATGTAGAATCTGGAAAATTAATGGGATCCCTTGTAACCATGCTTGTGCTGCTATTGAGTCAAAGGGTTTGTCAATATATGACTTTTGTGACTCTTGCTACAAAGTTGAAAATTATCGGAGAGTTTATGCGGCAGTTGTCAATCCAATCCCTACATTTGATTTCAATGCTGATTTACCACATTCTAATGGCGATATAATTAGACCTCCGGATGTCCGATCGCAGCCAGGACGTAGAAGGACACAAAGATTCCCGTCTCAAGTAAAGAAACGTGTTACCAAGTGCGCACGGTGTCACAAACCAGGGCATAACCGTAGAAAATGCAAGGAAGCAATATAGTATGTGGATGGGCTGTTTTTGTTGGTCAGAATCACAGAACATGCAAAGAAGCGATATATTATGTAGATGGGCTATTTTTTTGTTACAATCACAAGACATGCAAAGAAGAAATATAGTTGCTAGATAGGGCTATTTTTGTCAGCACTCATACGCTATAGATTATATATTTTGGGTAATCATATGTCTTGATATACCTTTTGTTGTTTGCATGTTAAATGTAATGAATATGTAGCACATATTGGTGCTTATTATACCACAATTATTTTTGGTGTATTGATCGAATGCATAACTGTGTTGGTGAAGTTGGTAGTGTATTTGGTAGTTTTGGTGAAGTTGATATTCTATTTGGTAATGTTGATGAAGTTGGTACTGTATCATGGATATAAGAACGCTTTTTATTTCATTTGCTACATAGTGTACTACTTATCTATGTAACTTATACTGCAAATAGGCACTATTATACTTAATTTGGAAGCTGATGTACTACAGATCAATATACTTGGTACTACCATTTTGACGATGCACCAACACCAAAATGGAAAACGTGTGGACAATGTACTACATTGTACTAAACAGAATACCACAATCAGGACAAATTATACTTAATTTTTAAGAACACGTACTACGGATCAATATAAATGATACTGCCTTTCTGACAATGCATCAACACCACAATGAAAACATGTATTGAAGATGTACCAAATATTACTAAGTAGTATACCACATTAAGACAAATTATTGTACTTTATTTGCAAATGCTTGTACTACATATCAATAAAGTTTGTACTGTTTTTTTGCCAATGCACCAGCACCACAATGGAAAACATTTATGGACGATGTACCACATTTAACCAATTCTTATACCACACTCAGGCATTATTGTACTTTATTTGCAAGGGCTTGTACTACATATCAATAAATTTTGTACTGTTTTTTTGCCAATGCACCAGCACCACAATGGAAAACATTTATGGACGATGTACCACATTTAACCAATGCTTATACCACAATCAGGCATTATTGTACTTTATTTGCAAGGTCTTGTACTACATATAAATATATTTTGTACTGCATTTTTGACAATGCACCATCACCACAATGGAAAACATATGCGGATGATGTACCACATGATTAACACATGTTTATACATAAAATTTCTATTATAGTAGTTTCAGTGATGATTATCACATGTTTATCCATTTTAATGTCTAATTTATTTGCATATATGATGATTACCAAACACATGCATATGTATTCGATCATTGTATATGTTTGTAACATTTATGGTTAAAATTTGTAACATCAATGTTATTTAACACATGTTTACTTATAAAATGTCTAATATTGTAGTATCAATCATGACTATCACATGTTTATGCATTCTAATGAAGTATAATATTGTCTTATTATGGTTTGATCCTTTGTAAAATTTGGTATAATGCCTTATTGTGGTATGCTACTTCGTAATATTTTGTACATTGTCCATAAATGTTTTCCATTGTGGTGCTGGTGCATTGGCAAAAAAATAGTACAAATGTTATTGATATGTAGTACAAGACCTTGCAAATAAAGTACAATAATGCCTGAGTGTGGTATAAGAATTGGTTAAATGTGGTACATCATCCATAAATGTTTTCCATTGTGGTGCTGGTGCATTGTCAAAAAAACAGTACAAACTTTATTGATATGTAGTATAAGCCCTTGCAAATAAAGTACAATAATGTCTGGGTGTGGTATAAGAATTGGTTAAATTTGGTACATCGTCCATAAATGTTTTCCATTGTGGTGCTGGTGCATTGTAAAAATAGCAGTACAAACTTTATTGATATGTAGTGCAAGCCCTTGCAAATAAAGTACAATAATGCCTGAGTGTGGTATAAGCATTGGTTAAATGTGGTACATCGTCCATAAATGTTTTCCATTGTGGTGCTGGTGCATTGGCAAAAAAACAGTACAAACTTTATTGATATGTAGTACAAGCCCTTGCAAATAAAGTACAATAATGCCTGAGTGTGGTATAAGAATTGGTTAAATGTGGTACATCGTCCGTAAATATTTTCCATTGTGGTGCTGGTGCATTGTCAAAAATGCAGTACAAATTATATTGATATGTAGTACAAGAGCTTGCAAATAAAGTACAATAATGCCTGATTGTGGTATAAGCATTGGTTAAATGTGGTACATCGTCCATAAATGTTTTCCATTGTGGTGCTAGTGTATTGGCAAAAAAACAGTACAAACTTTATTGATATGTAGTACAAGCCCTTGCAAATAAAGTACAATAATGCCTGAGTGTGGTATAAGAATTGGTTAAATGTGGTACATCGTCCATAAATATTTTCCATTGTGGTGCTGGTGCATTGGCAAAAAAACAGTACAAAATTTATTGATATGTAGTACAAGCCCTTGCAAATAAAGTACAATAATGCCTGAGTGTGGTATAAGAATTGGTTAAATGTGGTACATTGTCCATACATAGATAAAAGAAACATAATATAGAGGATTGGAGTAATACAGTAGAAGAAACATGAAGCATAACATAGCCTATTTGCAGTATCAGTTACATAGATAAGTAGTACAATATGTAGCAAATCAAGTAAAAAACGTTTTTACTTCCCTGATACAGTACCAAATTCATCAACAACACAGTTATGCATCCGATCAATACACCAAAAATAGTTATGGTGTAATAAGCACCAGTATGTTCAACCAAACTACCAAATACACTAACAAAAATCATTGTCCACTCCATTATCATTTCTGTCAACTCATTTTACTCAAACCATATTCGTCACTTAGGATGGCTGCAGCAACGTATGCCCTTATACCGTCTATTTTGCAATCAGTCTGATGATTCCATGTAAACGGGTCATCACGAGCATAGCACTTTGCCCATAGGCAAGTAAACACACCACAATCGGGATTAGGCCCTTGGACTCTACACTTTGGGAATCCCACGGTGCAATTGGAAAGGTCAAGGTCCTTGAACAGCCTCAAGTATCCTAATAGAAATTCAACCTGGACACAAATCGAATTATTGTAATAGTGAACTAATTGCATCACATAATGAGGGAGGTACAATAATGAAAGACTTACAAACTGTCTCGCACTTGTCCTGTCATATGAGCTGTCTATTGAGTTCCTCACCACAAATTCCTTTTTTTCATTATTCCACACAAGCAAAAACCAATGGGATCTCACACCAATAGGGAATAATACATATCTGCATATCATCATTACTTCCTTATTTAGATCGTGTAACTTCACCACAGTACTCTTCGTCGAGAGGAAGTCCACTTATTGATGATCCTCAAGTGATTTGTTCTTGTAATGCTCACCAAGTACTTTTAATACATCACGCTACAAAAAATATTTAAATTGTCAACAATCAATTTTAATACTTAAATACATAAATAGAAGAACAGTGGATGAAATACGGTTAATTACAAAGGTAGCCATACAAACCTGAACCCAAGGTTGAACCGTATAAATGGGGAGGTCGTGGTTATTGGAGCGGCACAAAATTTTCAGGTAGCATTCTATTATCTCTCCCCGGACATCATTGCCAAACAACAGATCACATAATTGAGGTCCTTCCACTGATAGGTATGAGTCATTCCACACCACACAACTGTGTAAAAAAAAATTCAGTGCACTAGTTAAAATATACAATGTAATAAACATGATGACTTACTCCAATTTTTCCCGTGAAAGAAAAGAAGTAATGGCTTTTCTCTCTGAATCAGTCACTAAATCGTGTCCACAAAAATCTGTCCGACCCTTGTATACTTGCAAAGGATCCTCCACCACCTGTCCAACATCTAGTGTCACCTGCTCAACAACACGATCAAGATCTACGAGGTAGTCATCCTAATGAAACACACAATAATTCAAATAGAAGCAATATAAGTCACATATCAAATAAAGAAAATAAACAACTATACGTAATATATTACTATTACCTCTGTCGTACTACCAACCAAACTACTAGATTTCTCTCTCAATCGTTTTGAAACTCTTCTCGGCACATTCATCCAACTCTCCTTGTTACTCCTACTCGCGCGCTCCACTTTCTTTCTTATGTTTACAATCTTCTTAGGATCAAATCCACTTGCAGCATCGCTCTCGTCAACCAGCAATTTTGAAACACGATCATCAATATTTCGACCGGAGGCTTCTCCATCATCCTTTGAGGTCATTTTAATAGAATCCACAATCACATCATCAACTATCTTCTTTGGTTCATTCTCAACTTCATTTTCTACTTGCATTTTATCACCTTCCTTCTCATCTAACTTTTCAAATCCATCCTCCATTTCATCAGCAACATCATTCACATTTCATGAATTTTTGGAACTTGTGTCTCAATCTGCACACTATATAAGTCATTGAAATTGCCATCAAAATCCTTACCACCAGAATTTTTTTGACTACTAATTTTTCCAGCACCACTTTTCGAACCGTATTTGCGTTTCAAATTCTCAATCTCAGAATACTGTTCCCTAACAATCTTCTCCAAACGAGTGACATCTGTTTTCAAAATATACTCATTCGTTGTTGACATTACTTGTAACAAATCAATCACAGAATTCATCAACAAACTTTAAGAACATTACAATTAATTGGACAAAGTATAAATACGCATCACTTCACGTACCACAGCGCTGGAAGATATCTCCTCAACAAACACTCTTTCGTTAGGGAATGGAACTATAGGAAAAATCTATTTATAACATAAAATCGCAAAGTTAGAACCTTATAATTATTTTGGATAATATTATATCAAAATGACATATCAAATAGGACCTTCATTCTCGTAATTGTGTTAAACAATTCTTCGGCAGAATCAGAATTGTTAGGAATTTTGCACTTCGCCCAACGAAACACACGGGGAAATTTCCTAATACTTGTCTGAATGGCAAACAAAGGTACACTCTCATACAACCATGCCTACATTGAAAGATTTTTAGATTAAGTATGTACAAGAAGAAATGTTATATATGACCAATGTATTAAGGACAATAAATACTAACCATCAACCCCACTAAACAACCATCTAGATACTTCTTTCGTTCTACTACACCTTGTTCACCACCGATATGGGCAGCCATGTTCTCGCAAAGGAATCGGTACGCAGCATCACCCCACGAGTATTCAAAGAAATGATCCAGATCATCGAGATATGGCATAATAAATCGTGGAGTTGTATAATTTCCAACCGGAAAAATCACACAATTGAATAAATACAAGATAAACATCCTCGCAAAGTCCTCGACATATTTTTTTTTCTTCTTACGTGCTAGTTCAAGAAGTTTCAAACGAATACTTGATCGGATTACCTTGCTTACACTACCCCCAAAATAACGAGTTACAAAGGAAGATTCCATTTTCAAATCAATATTCACTGGTTGTCCAACATATTTTAACCCCATAACAATGGAAAACTCTGACGATTTAAAAGGAACCGATACATTACCATCACCAAACTTGAAGGACAAAGATTGAACGTCAAACCTGCTCAACACTGCCTCAACCTTCAAACAACTAAAGCTAAGCTTTGGCATCTTCAACCATTCTGAGAATGGAGAATCATTTATCCACTGTAGTTGTCTTCTCTCAATTACAGATGAAAGTTCTTCCATTGTACTCCGAAATACTGCAGCAGAGCAGCGGCTTGGTGTCTCATATGCCCTACGGATACTACGTTTCATCTCGGATCCTACTCGTTCTCGTACTATTTCTAAATCAAAAAAAAACCGTGTGTCAAAAGTCATAACGATAAGATTTTGATAAACAATTTTCACGGTAACAAAACAGAAAACATAAACCGAAGGGAATATTTTTAATTTGAACTATTTGAGTTGTCTATACCTAATTCTATCCAAACAAAACATTGATAAATCTAGTTTGAACTCTCAAAACTACAAATCAAATTTCCAAAATTTCGCATACACCAATTTTAAAATTGGTTTCCACAGTTTTGAAAGATTTGTAAAAACCTAGATGAAATTGAATAAAAAGTTGGACAAATTGAATAAAAATATTAGAAGATAAAAAATATCAGAAGAAACTCACTGCCTTTTTTGCTTTGCTTCTGCTCGTTTTCCATGTGACTGACAGATTTCAAAGCGACGATAGCGATTTGAAATCTGTTGCAAGCCCGTGAGTTTAGCGTGGATGCTAGATGTTGGGAGAAGAGATGAATATTGGTCGAGATTGAGAGATCGTCGCTTTGAAATCTGTTGCAAGCCCGTGAGTTTAGCGTGGATGCTAGATGTTGGGAGAAGAGATGAATATTGGCCGAGATTGGGAGATAAGAGAAGATGATGAAAATTGGTGCAGGCGATTCTGTCAAAATGAGGGAAGAGAAGAAAAGAAGAAGGGCGTGAGAAGTGAGAGCAAATAATTTTTCAATTAAAAACCTAGATAAAATAATAATAATAATAATTTAAAAGGAGACAAGGGAGTGAAAAAAAATTTATTTGTTGTAGTAGGTACCTAAATCTCCAAATCTATGACATGGGTACTGAACCCAAAATCAAGTTTTTGATTGGGTATTTAACTATAATTAACCGTTTATAAAAATGTAGAAACAATGACTACAATTTAAGATATCAAAGTTTTATAGTTAATATAAATATTTCTGTTCTAAGTAAAATTTATTAAATTAAACATTAAAATATGGGTAACGTAATTTATTGATGCCATTGGGCATAAAATGGGTATGTTAAAATAATATTTAATAACAAATCAAAATATTGACAATTAAATAGGTCGACATTTATTAAAAAAATTTAGATGTGACTTCTTCACTCAATACAATCAGTGTATACTGTATAAGGTACGTTCGTAATTCCTTACCCTAACATGTACCTTTTGTAAAACTCCTAGCGTTAAAGTTCAAGTGGTTTGTTGGATCAATTATAAGTTTTGGTGTATTAACAATTTTAAGGCAAAAACTTAATTATCAGTCAAACTAAACTAAGATAATCAAACTGAATGACTAAGTCCACAAAGCTAAACTGATTTATTTAACTGGACTAGTCAACCGCGCGAGCTGAACAAGAGCTCAATTGAAATCTCTAAAGCACAATATACAAACCATTAGTCAGAGTCCAAACAAACATTCCTTGAGAAGATGTCAGTTTACCTGATTTTTTATTCTAGTTGTGGATTGAAAATTTGATTTTGGATCATGTTTACTTTTGAGTAGTAGTTTTCTTTCGATCAAGGCCACGTGATTGGATCGAACAAGTTTATGTTGGATAGTTGAATGTTGTTTAGGATTTTTCAAATTTGATTTTAATATTATTGATTTTTGGATTTATACTTGTCTTGTGAATGATCTGGCCAATTGTTTTCTTGCATATTAATTGATTCCAAGTCGAAAGGTTAGGAATTGATTTTGATCGCTCTAAAAATTAACACAAGGTTAAATCAACTAGAAATAGTATTCGATTTCATTGTGCAGCTTTGGGTAAAAACTGAATTTTCATAATTCCTTAATGCATTTGAATTTGATTAGAATTAATTAAAAATAATTAATCCGTCAATATTTGAATAGGTTTAACTGTTCTAGAAATATACTGTTACACAAATTAGGAGAATTCGCCGTAAGTTAAGATTTAATCTGGATCCTGAATTTACTACTTGTTGCATGATTTGTTCGGTACCTACTTGTGTCCTTGATCGAATTTTCTCATCATTGAATCAAACTTTAAAATTATTGCTGCATTTTATTTTAATTCTTTTTATTTATAAATTTTAAGTTGTTAATTGATTTCAAAAATCACTTTTATTGCATTGTCTACATTAAGTTAGAATAATTGTATTTTGGTAATTACAAATATCAGTCTCTGAGGGTTCGACACTTGGACTTAAATTCCACTTACTATTACTTGACCTATAGTATACTTGTTAGCCTAGTAGACACCGAATTACTCGGTCAAGTTTTTGGCGCCGTTGTCGGGGATTGATTGTAGGCTTTTTTTTATTTCTAATGTAAATTAAAAAATAAATTTCAAAAATAACGTAAAATTAAAAAAATTTCACAAATACTGTAAAACGCCAAGTCTGACAGCGGATACTCGTGTACACGTAGGTATCGTCCTCCGCCACGGGGCGCGGACGCTGCCTATTAGGCAGCGTCCGCGCCCCGTGGCGGAGGACGCTGCCTAGTTGGCAGCCACGGGCGCGGACGCTGCCCAATTTAAAATTATTTCGGTCCTTATTTCGGTCCTCATTATTCTGCTGCCCCACCCACCTCTCTTATCTCTTATCAGAAACAATTTGGTTCCTCCATTATTATCTCTACACATTTCTTCCTCCTCTTCTCAATTTTAGTTTATTTGACAGTAGATTTCTCCGTCATCGTTTGTCCGATTGCAAATTCGAGAGTAGTTTTGGAATCCTTGCAACGAGAGTTTTTTTTTTACACCAATTTTTTGAGTTTTCTTCGCCATCTCGGAAACATCGTCCAATCAATCGTTTTTTTTTTCACCGTTGTTCATCGCCGCCGATTGTTGTTCAAGCTAGGAATAAAATATTTAGGTTGGTTGGAGCTCTATTTCAAAATTTGAAGGTAAATTCGAGATTATAGTTTTGAAATTTGGGTGTTTTGGTTTAATTGAGTTACTATAATTGAATATGTTTAATTGTTGTTTGTAGGTACTTAAAAAAAAGCCATTTAAAGGTATGAATTATTTTTCAGAATTTTTTTAAGCATTATTTGGAATTTTAAGTTTATTTTAATAATATGTTTTAGTATATATTTCAAATTTCTTCTTTTTTATAATTAAATATATTATATTAATATAATAAAAATTAAATGTATTAATAATAAAGAATAGTTAAGCTCCCTCCCTCCAAGACTCAAATAATTATTTTAAATATTATTGATAATACTTATTTATTTAATTATTCAAATTTGTAATTAATTTACACTAATTACACCTAAATTACCTCTTAATTACCCTACCCTATTCACGTCCAAACCCTTCCCATCCGCCTCCACCCCCTTCCACCTTCATTTTCACGTTTCCACCAAAAGTCCAGAAGCATAAATCTTATAATATATATAAATATAGAATTATATATATATATATATATATATATATATATATATATATATATATATATTAAAATACTAAAATATATATATATATATAAACTTTATTATTGTTATTGTTACTATATTAGATATATATGCATATATATTACCTTATTATTGATATACTATATAAATATAGAATATTATATATATATATATATATATATATATATATATATATATATATTAAAAGACTAAAATATATATATAAACTTTATTATTGTTGTTGTTATTATATTAGATATATATGCATATATATTATCTTATTATTGATATACTATATAAATATAGAATATATATTATTACATTGAAATATATATATATATATATATATTTTATTGTTATCGTTATTTATATTAAATATGTGCATATATAGACATATATTGTTATATGCATAGATTAAAATTTATTATATTATATTTTATTTTTATGTTTTGTTATTTTGTAATTTTATAATATGTGTTTATTGGTTTGCATTATATAATTGTTAGTATATTTGTCAGGATGACAACAAATCGAGGGCCAATAGATTCCAGTGTGCTATATTTACAAGCAAGACATATGTCGTCAGAAGTTTCCACAAAAACAATTGATGACATAGTCCGAGTTAAACGATCCGATAATTTGATTTGGCAGTTATTTAATGATCATGGTCTGCACAGTCGTGTGATTGTCATTTAAATAACATGGGGTTTTATGGTGTTTTGCTGTGTGGATCTCGGCAATATGATAATCATTTAATTACTGCTTTGGTTGAACGATGGCGACGTGAAACACATACCTTTCATTTTAGATGTGGTGAAGCAACCATCACTTTACAGGATATTTCCATTATTTGGGGTCTGCCTATTGATGGTGAGCCTGTAATTGGTATAGATGTTTCACACAGAGTTGAAGAGTGGCAGCATATATGTTTGAATTTATTGGGATTTACGCCACTGACGTCGCATTTCAAAGGTGGTCACTTATCGATGACCGCTTTATATGAGCATTGCATGGCTGCACATATCGATGATAATAGTCCAGAAATAGATGTCGTAAAATATACCCGTTGTGTAGCATTAATGATTATTGGAGGAATCATGGTTCCAGATTATCAAGGAGGATCTGTTAGATTGATTTTTTTGCAACTACTTCGGGATATTGAACGCATCAGATCTTATAGTTGGGGAAGTGCAGTTCTGGCATTTCTATATCGTGAGTTATGCAATGCAACATGGATAGGAAAAGCTATAATATCCGGGCCTCTATTTATCCTACAGGTATAAATTTTTAAGTTCATCTAATATCATATTATAATAATTTTTAATTTAATTTATTACTGATGGCAGATATGGGCATGGAGCAGGATTACATTTGTTAATCCTGATATGAATGGATTATCTCTGATTGTGCGTCAAAATGAATTCGAGGAAAATATTCCATATGCTCCTTATGGTGCACGGTAATATTTGAAAAATATTAGCATTGTATAAATTACAAATTTATTTTGTAATAATTTTAATAATATTTTTTTATTGTAGGTGGTCAAATGTGTTTAGTTACACTCATTCACCAACGCACGCTGTTAGAATTATAAAGGATTGCTTCGATCGTATGACTAATGTCGAGGTGTGTTATTGGATTATTGAAAATTTACAATAATTATATTAATTTATATTTATTAATTAAAATTTATTTTATTATTATTATGCAGTTTAACTGGATAGTTTACAACAAAAAAGATGTTGATGTTAAAGCGATCATTAGTACATACGATAATAGAATCTGGCGATGTGTTTGTCCTCTGATTTGTTTTGATATTGTGGAGATGCATCATCCTGATCGGGTCTTGAGGCAGTTCAAAATGCGACAATCTATTCCTAGGCCTGCAGTTGACAACGATAACCTACACAATGTTAATAGAACAGGTCATCGCAACACAGATTGGATAGAGTATCATAAAGATGCAATTATTCTTTGGAATGGAAAATTGAGTAATGTTGCCCGAGTCGAACGCCACGGAAGATCTAGGCAAGTCGATGATGATTACTTTCCATGGTTTGATCGCATTACTGTACGGTTTATATCGCCTGCAGTAATTGGGCTTGGTTTTAGGCCATATCAGTCGAATTTAGATATTGGCGGACACAATAATATTCCACAAAATTTTAGTGTGCCATCCCCTGATTCGCATCAGTCATCATCGGGGTTTGTTCCTCCTCGGCCATCTAGTGAGTTCTACAACGCGGGTCCATCTGGTGGGTTCTACAACGTGGGTCCATCTGGTGGGTTCGACAATGCAGGGCCATCTAGTGGGTTGTATAATACCGGACCATTCGGTGGATTTTACAGTGCAGGACCATCTGGTTCATATGTTGATGACGGTTATCATACTCCATTTTGTGAAAATATCCAAAGTTTTACAGATCTTCTTAATACTGGTCAACGCAATACTCTGGCTCCTGAAAGAAACGTTCCGTCACCTGTAATATTCCCTAGTTATTCAGATGAGCAACAAGAGAGGACTGACGAAATTGTTGATGCTCCTGTTGTGCGTAGAGAACAACGTAGACGTAGACCACCTGCTTGTGGTACCGGTGGTCATTTGTATAACTGCAATTATCATGAACAATCATGATATTTTTTTTTTGTGTTATAGTAATTGATAATTAGTTATGCATGTTATTTTTGTTTTTTTTTTCTTTCCATATGAGTTTTTTTTTTTAATTACACCACAATTATTTTAAATACTTTATTAAGTTGATTCAAACAAATATGAAGAAAAATGCTAGTAGTGTAATAGATCAATGCATTTAACCAATATCAAATACATATCTTATTCAAATGCATACATTATATGACAAAATTATAAAACACATATGCTACCTACAAACATTTATTTGTTATACATTTTTCGTCAAGCAATCTATTGTCCACGTTCATCTGATGCTCCTGAAATACAAAAAATAGACATATACAAATTAAAATATATTACAAGACATATTTTTATCAACAAATTAGATTTCCAAAGTTTATACCTGTTAGTTCTTCGTTGTTGTCTCTCTCTCGCTACCGGTCTGTCCATCTCGTTTCTTAGTCGAGTCGTTGTATCCCTACCTGCTCTTCTTCTTTCACGTCTAACTGGGCTGTGTTGCAACTCAAAGGTAAGACGATCCCAATATCTTTCATCTACAAGAGGTTCAAATCTTCCTTCATACGTTGCGAGGTACTCCGATATATTGTACCATGGCTGCACAAGTGTCGTGGGATCTAACGAGTGCCATTTAGCGGTGCAAATAGCATGAGAACACGGGATGCCGAAAATTGTCCATTTACCACATGAACAATCTGTTGTTGATATTCTCACCACTTGCATGTGTTGTCCGCGACTTGGCCTTCCTCCGGTCGCAACCTGAGCAGTTTGTGATCGTACATCATATTTAACAACACGATGTTCACTAGATTTCTTTGCCCATTCCTCATACTTTCGCCGTGCATAATCCGACCACAATTGATTTTCCTGAACCATACGTTGACCTTTCGTCACACGTTCAATGAAGTATTGGACACATCTCAGAAGGGTCAAGTGTACTATTGCGGATATAGGCAGTCTACGAGCTCCCTTCAACACACTATTTAAGCACTTGGACATGTTGGTCGTCATCACTCCACGACGCCAACCTCCTTCATGGGCCATACTCCATTTTTCCTTTGATATTCCATCCAAATATCTGTGTGCCAAAATATTTTTGTTCTTAATTGCCTCCATTGTTGCATCAAATTTACAAACTTGATGTTGACTCCCTGCTTCCCAGCATAAATCTTTCAAATGCACATCTTTGAATCTGGAATTAAAATTTGAGCACACGTGCCGCAAACAAAAACGATGCACACCTTGTGGAGGTTTGAAATATGGTAGATCTTCAACGGCTCGCACGATTCCCTTGTGCCTATCAGATATTAGACACACACCATTTTCGCCACATACAACATGCCGTCCAACATTTTCCAAAAACCATTTCCAGGAATCAGACGTTTCTTCATCCACAATTGCAAAAGCCAATGGTAGAACTTGATTGTTAGCATCCAGAGTGACAGCGATCAACATTTTGTGTTTGTACTTTGTGTACAAATGTGTACCGTCAACACTAATGATTTTTCGACAGTGTCGAAATCCATTAGTACACGGCTTGAATGCCCAAAAACAATAGTTCAATGTTTTTATTTCTTCATTGTTTCTGAGATTCTTCCAGTCGACAATTGTTCCAAGATTGTATTTGCAAAGAGCACGCATATATTTCGGTAGTAATTGAACAGAGCTCTCCCAAGTTCCATAAACAATTTCCACTGCACGTTTTAGACTCCGCCACGCCTTCGTATACGAGATTTGATATCCATATTTATCTTTCACACTCTCTATTATATATTTAATCTCGTACGAAGGATCACATCGTACAATGCCCAATAGTGTATGTGCAACCATATCACTATTCAAGTTGTGATGATCTATGCCGACGTTGGTTGATATGCATGTATGAGGCCCACCATATCTGGTTATTTTCCAATAACCTGTTTTCTCCTTGAAAGATGCGCGAAGACCCCAACGACATCTGACGGTGGAAGAATCATTTTTGCATTGAATTTTCCACAAAATGTGTGTGCTCTCAACAACAAGATATTCACGCCTAGAAACTCTGACCGAATAATCCTTCACAGATGCAATCAGATCTTTTTTATCCTTGAAAACCATGTTTACACATAGTTATCCTCTCTCCTCATTATAGTATCTTGTCCGCATGTCATGAGGTACGCCAATAGAATCAGGAATCTATTCTCCAAAATATGTATTGAAAAAATATGGCATATCAGAAGTGGTAGAAAAGAAAGGAACATCTTGCCTCTGTAATTTCTGACGAGGTGGTGGACGAGATGATGTTCCCTCATCAGTATTTGCATGGATATTCACATGTACATCATCATTCACATCTTCAACATCGTCATTATCTTCTTCCTCAGACTCCCCGTATGACATCTCTGGCTCTGTATCGCTTCTCTGGACATCTTCGTTTTCACTTCTAGGATCATCAACACGTGGTACAAAGTTTTGAATTTCTGAATTCCAATTTGCTTCACCAGAATTTTGTTCCCAAACACGTGTACTTTGCGGCCAACTTGCAGGATCAGGTTCGCATGTGCCGGAGATATATTGATCCCACGATCCACTTTCAGGATAAATATACATGTTGTCCATTCCTTCGGTGACATGTAAAATATCCGATTCTTGGTCGACATGACCAACGTGATGGTCAATTTGGTTTGCTTCCACATACAAATGCAATATACGTATATTGGGAGATTGCATCATAAACTCTAAAGCGTTGTCATCGACAAGATTGACTTGAATTTCATGCCAAGATGAATTTTCCATGAAAGAATATTTCGTTGACAATTTGAGAGTAAAAGTAGTTGGATCAATCCTCAATATTTGATGCACAGCTTCAACCAACTCGGACAAAGTAATGGAACGTAGAACTCGCATCGGTCTAGTATAAGGAATACTATACACAATCGATCCACTATCCACAATAATATGACCACCAAAATATAAAAATATATCAATGTTTTCCATTATCGACATGATTTTTTGAAATAAAAATGAAAAACGAATAAAAGAAACGAGAAAATTTTAAAGAGATAGATATTTTTAGGAGTGATATCTGAATAACATTTGTGAATATATATATATATAGTAATATATACGCGTATAATTAATTGTTTACGCGTTAAATTAATTATTTACGTGTTAGATGATATATTTAATTGTTTACGCGTTAAATTATTTTATTTTACGCTCAAATACTACGCAAATGCTATGCCCAACACGTTTTCTTTAATCATTTTAAATGTTAAATAATTTAAAATAATTTTAAATTGGGCAGCGTCTGCGCCTCGTGGCGGAGGACGCTGCCAACTGGGCATCGTCCTTCACCACGGGGCACGGACGCTGCCTAGTAGGCAGCATCCTCCGCCACAAGGCGCGGACGCTGCCTAATAGGCAGCGTCCGCACCTCGTGGAAGAGGACGATACCTACGTGTACTCAACGTCCGCTGTCAGACTTGGCGTTTTACAGTATTTGTGAATTTTTTTTAATTTTACGGTATTTTTGAAATTTATTTTTTAATTTACATTAGAAATAAAAAAAACCCTTGATTGTAATATCAGAATTTTTATTTTACTTGAGACTAGACGTTTATTTTTCTTATTTAGTTCTAAATTCTGAAATTTTTCTTTTATCTGTGCTTTTCAGGTACTTTCTGTTGTACATGCATAGCACTCGATTTTCTAAGGATCTCGTTCCGCTTGATTTGGAAATCGAACGCACGTTCAGCAGGATTCAAAAATCTAGGCGAGTTATTAATCTTGAGCTTGAGTCAGAATCTGAATCAGACGAAGAAATGACGGATAATAGAACTGTTCTTGATCTCATTCGTCCACCAATTGAAGGCTATGGATCTAGCATAGTTTGCCCTGCTGTTGAGGCGAACAACTTTGAGTTAAAGCCTTCTATCATACAGATGATGCAGCTGCAAACTCGTTTCGTTGGCTAATTTGTGGAAGACCCTACGCTCATCTGGAGCATTTTCTGTCTATCTGTGATATTTTCAAGTTAAATGGGGTGACATCTGATGCAGTGCGACTGCGATTATTCCCATTTTCTCTACAAGGCGATGCGCTTGAATGACTGGATGATCTACCTGCGGGATCTATTGATACTTGGACCAGCCTTGTTCAAACTTTTTAAACAAGTATTTTCCTCCTACGAAGATGGCAAAGTTATTTTCTGACATTACTTCTTTCAATCAAAAGGAAGGAGAGTCCTTACATGCAGCATAGACCAGATTCAAGAAGATGTTGAGGATGTTTCCTCAGCATAATCTCACTCAGAGCCAGCAAACTCAAACGTTCTACAATGGAGCCGATCAATCAGTTCGATCCATATTAGATGCTGCTGCCAATGGAAGTCTATTTAGGAAGACGCCAGCAGACACTTGAGAGATTATTGGTAACATGACTAAAAGTAATGTGGGATGGCCGGATATGAAAAAATAAAAGAAAATTGGAGTTCTAGAGGTCGACGCACTGACAGCGCTGAATGCTAAAATTGATGCTCTCACAAATCAAGTACAAATGCAGGAGTCCGAAGAGTAGAAGGTGTTTGAAATTGATGTAGCAAACTTTATGGGGAATCAAGGGAGAGAGTCATACAATCCTTATAGCAACACCTACAATCCTGGCTGGAAGAATCACCTGAATTTCTCATGGAAACCTGCAGATCCCACCGCCAATACATCCAAGCCTGTGGAGAAGAAGCCGAGTTTCGAAGATATTATGATGAAGTATGTTGCAGGTATTGAGACTCAGATACAATCAGGAAGAAATGTTGCAGAAATTGGAGACGCAGATGAGCCAAATAGCCACCCATTTGTCAGCAAGGCCATCCGGATCGCTTCCTATCAACACAGAGAAGAATCCAAGAGACGTCAATGTTATTTTGGCAGTTACTAGATGGTCGAGCAAATACTACCACAGAAAATCAACTAAAATATGTCTATCAATTAAGCTCGAATAAATCGTAAGTGCACGAGTCAAGTAATAATATAGTGTACAAAGTACGAGTATCGTCCCACAGAGATTGATTTGTGACAAAATTACTCAAGTATTATTCTTTAGTTAATTAAAATGATAAAGAGAATAAATTAATAACTAAAATAAAAAGAATGAAACAAAAGCAAAACAAATAAATTAAGTTCAGAAAATAAATAAACGATTGTTAGGATCTCGGTTCACCTACCCCTTTTTCTTCTCTAATGATTGAAATTCGGTTCTCAAGTCATGCTTTTGACGGAATTCCCTAATCTATAAATATACTTTGTCGAGCTATATTAATCTAATTAACAAATTGCAATAACCAAGTGTCCTTGTGTTATTTAACAATTGCAATTGCATTACGATTTGTGGAATCCTCTAGCTTTCGACCTATTGGACTATGACTATCAACATGTATCCAATCTCATATGTCTATGCAAGTTGTAGATCCATGGACTATATTACCCTATCATGTTATTAAATCTCCTTTCAGTATCAATTATAACACATAAAATCAATTCGAAGTTGATCAATCTCCAAATAATCAATAAAAACAGTAATATAATCAAGAATGCATAAAAACCAAATTCAATCTTCAAGAAGAAATCAAAACAAAGTTTTGGGGGTAGGATCCCCTAAATCCCTACAAATATAAAAGAAAGAAGAGAAAACTAGTGTTGCGATTCTTGAATTCGTCAAGTTTTCTCCCTCTTCACGTTCTTCTCCTTGGATGGCCGCCTCCTCCTTTGCGTTTCTGATGTGTGGAACTTCCGAACCCTAAATTCTCCACACCTTCTCATGTTCTAACTCTCTCCCTTAAATATGGGTTCAAAAATCCCATAAAATAAAGCCCCAAAAAATCGCAACTTTTAATGTTAGAAAATTAATATTTTTTCAGTCCGCGTCGCGCCATGGCGCAGAAAAGTCACGCCATAGCGTGAAAAGTTCTGTCTCGATTCTCAAATTTTTACCAGTTCACGCCATGGCGCAGGAAAAATCACGCCATAGCCTGAAAAGTTCTGCCTCCAGTTTTCAGCGCGCAGTTATCCTGAAAAATTCATATCTTAAGTTCTAGCCGTCAGATTGACCTGAAATTTGGACAGCAGCTTCAAAACACTTGAAATTTATTCTGAACGGTGGAGATCGGATTTGAATCTTTCTAAAATTAAATATGATTTTTCTACCAAAGCTGCTCCATAATTCACACTTCAAAAATCCACTTTCCTACAAAATCAACACGAGGAGTGAAATACACACACATGCACTTAAAACACATAAAAATACATAAAATAAAATGAATGCACACAAAATAAACATAAAAATAACAAGAAATAATGCACACAAAATGCACTTATCAACACCCCCATACTTAAATCTTGCTCGCCCTCGAGCAAGATATGCAAAAACAATATGCAAACACAAACATAAGTAAGAATGAATCATGAACGTGCACAGCCTCCGAAAAGTTCCCACATTCAAAAATTTAAAACCACAAACTTTTGATTGTTCACAATACACTATCAGTTTAACGTAAACGTGTGTGTGTGCCATGTTATTCCAGTTTCGTGCAACTTCAAAAGAATCCATCCTAAGAATGTTTAGCGACTTATGACAATTCAATGCAAGTATCACAATCCAGCACTCCTTCATCCCAACAATCCCAAACAAAACATGCATTCTCTTGAGAATAATTACGTACCTCCGGATTTTGCACCCGATTTTTTTCTAAGCCCTAATAATTACCTGCAAATTTAGCTATAACTAAGATAGGATTCGAATTTCAATCCCCTCGTCTATAGCCCGGATGGAACTATAATCCCATTTATCCCGCAAACTTAGCTATGGAAAATTGATTAGGATTTCAACCATTTTCCAAGCCCGAATGGAATTGTTATTTTAAAATTTGTTTAAAAATTTTGTATTAACCCATGGACTCCGCATACTTAGTCAAAAACAAGGGATTAGGATTTCAATCCCTCACTCGTAACCGGGATGAAGTTAACTTAATTTTCAACAAAAGTTTTTTTTTCAAAAAATTTATAGG
Organism: Henckelia pumila; assembly: GCF_033568475.1. NCBI lineage: Eukaryota > Viridiplantae > Streptophyta > Magnoliopsida > Lamiales > Gesneriaceae > Henckelia > Henckelia pumila. Next base: position 137,679,278 of record NC_133122.1, read on the forward strand.
TACGCCCAAGATCACACATGCAATGTCTAACAATCATCAAGAATCCAAAGACACTATCATGATCAACAAGCATCTATTATCGTGCAATGGTCAAACAAACACGAACTTCATCAATTACTTCGCTACACTACACCAATCTAACATGCGTGCTTAATATGATTCACGATTCAACCAACAGCTTCTCATGTTCAATCAAAAGCAACATTTTTTCAAAAATAATTTTTTTCAACTCTATCATCATCGGCTAACAGTCATCATTCTACTTATTCACTTAACACAAACACAAAATATAACGAAACAAAACTAAATACGAACTATATGCAATAATCTAAACCATATGAATGAAAAACATAATGACGAACGAAACAAAACTAAATACGAACTATATGCAATAATCTAAACCATATGAATGAAAAACATAATGACGAACGAAATAAAACTAAATAACACCCCCTCATACTTATCCAAAGCATTGCCCTCAATGCTCTAGAACAATGAACAGAATGAGAAACGAACAAATGCAAAACAAAAATAAACACAATGAAAACAAAATAACACTCCCCTGGTCAATCATCATGGTGTATATCCATCTGCCGCTGCTGTACCACATTTCTTAGGCCATCAATATTCTTATATATTACCTTGAAAATCCAAAAATTGAGGGATTAAACATGATTAACTCAACACGAAACGACACTAGATAAAAAAACTAAAATTAAATAAACAAAACAGAAAGAATTAAAATTCTTGGGTTGCCTCCCAAGTAGCGCCTGATTTTCAGTCCTTGGCTCGACCCTCAGAAGCACTCATCAAAGAGCGGTTAACGCCCAAAGTAAGTGTCATATGACACCACCAATGGGTGTTTGTTCCATGTGCCCTCAAGCTTGGCCAGATAAATGTGGTTTAAACTCGTCACCTCAACAACACCCCATAACAGCTGGTAAACATGGGAAGAGAAAATCTCTGTTGGCTCTCCATGTTGTTGGGTAAAACTCGTGAATACTTGTCGATGGATCATCTCAAAGTATTACGCCAGTGAATTCCTGCAAGAATAGAATATACAAAGATAGATCAAGCAGGAATAAAATAGAATAAAAAAAAAGAAATTAACTAAAGAAAATAACAAAAAGTAAAATTTGTCTATTTCAATCCCCGGCAACGGCGCCAAAAACTTGGTCGAGCAAATACTACCACAGAAAATCAACTAAAATATGTCTATCAATTAAGCTCGAATAAATCGCAAGTGCACGAGTCAAGTAATAATATAATGTACAAAGTACGAGTATCGTCCCACAGAGATTGATTTGTGACAAAATTACTCAAGTATTATTCTTTAGTTAATTAAAATGATAAAGAGAATAAATTAATAACTAAAATAAAAAGAATGAAACAAAAGCAAAACAAATAAATTAAGTTCAGAAAATAAATAAACGATTGTTAGGATCTCGGTTCACCTACCCTTTTTTCTTCTCTAATGATTGAAATTCGGTTCTCAAGTCATGCTTTTGACGGAATTCCCTAATCTATCAATATACTCTGTCGAGCTATATTAATCTAATTAACAAATTGCAATAACCAAGTATCCTTGTGTTATTTAACAATTGCAATTGCATTACGATTTGTGGAATCCTCTAGCTTTCGACCTATTGGACTATGACTATCAACATGTATCCAACCTCATATGTCTATGCAAGTTGTAGATCCATGGACTATATTACCCTATCATGTTATAAAATCTCCTTTCAGTATCAATTATAACACATAAAATCAATTCGAAGTTGATCAATCTCCAAATAATCAATAAAAATAGTAATATAATCAAGAATGCATAAAAACCAAATTCAATCTTCAAGAAGAAATCAAAACAAAGTTTTGGGGGTAGGATCCCCTAAATCCCAACAAATATAAAAGAAAGAAGAGAAAACTAGTGTTGCGATTCTTGAGTTCTTCAAGTTTTCTCCCTCTTCACGTTCTTCTCCTTGGATGGCCGCCTCCTCCTTTGCGTTTCTGATGTGTGGAACTTCCGAACCCTAAATTCTCCACACCTTCTCATGTTCTAACTCTCTCCCTTAAATATGGGTTCAAAAAGCCCATAAAATAAAGCCCCAAAAAAATCGCAACTTTTAATGTTAGAAAATTAATATTTTTTCAGTCCGCGTCGCGCCATGGCGCAGAAAAGTCACGCCATAGCGTGAAAAGTTCTGTCTCGATTCTCAAATTTTTACCAGTTCACGCCATGGCGCAGGAAAAATCACGCCATAGCCTGAAAAGTTCTGCCTCCAGTTTTCAGCGCGCAGTTATCCTGAAAAATTCATATCTTAAGTTCTAGCCGTCAGATTGACCTGAAATTTGGACAGCAGCTTCAAATAATCTTGAACTTTATTCTGAATGGTGGAGATCGGATTTTGATCTATCTAAAATTAAATATGATTTTTCTACCAAAGCTGCTCCATAATTCACACTTCAAAAATCCACTTTCCTACAAAATCAACACGAGGAGTGAAATACACACACATGCACTTAAAACACATAAAAATACATAAAATAAAATGAATGCACACAAAATAAACATAAAAATAACAAGAAATAATGCACACAAAATGCACTTATCACTAGATCGCAAGCAGAAGGAAAGAAAAAGAGTGTTGATGTGGAGGAGGCGATGGAACCAAAGACTGATAAAGGGATGGAGGACGAGCCAAAACACACTGAGTCAGCACCTACGGGCAAGTAAGGTAAGTCTTCTAACCCACCTATTAATGATAATATTGATTGAGTAAACTCTCATTCCCCCAGCGAAAAAATCAACTGCAATTGGATAATCAATTGTGTTTGTTTGAGAGGGGAATGCTTGTTGTTGTCTTGTTTACTACATACATGTGTGAATAAACTTTTTTTCACTTGGTGTTTTTGCCTTCGTTAAAGAGCACAAACTATTCCTTGTTGGATTGCAGAATGTTGGGAAAGGGGACTGGAGAGGAATCTCTAGAAATTATGTCAAAACTCTCGCACACCAACTCAAGTGGCTAGCCATGCCCAGAAATACTTTCTCCGTCAGAGCAACCTCAATCGCGCCATCGCCGACCTAGCTTATTCGATATCACCACCGACTTGGTAATTTCTTATAGCCTTTGTATCTTTGTGCAAGCGTTTCAGTCTATATTACAAGATAAAGGAAATAGTGAATTTGTGATGGTTCTATGAAGCTTGTTCTGTTGTTTTGCCTAAAGTATGTTTACCATTTATTAGGTTTATGCATACTATGGTGTTTGATCTAAGTAATTTCCTTTGAAAATTATATTGGGAGCCACCATTTCTTGCTTTTGTGAAACATAAGTGTCTATATGATTCTAAAATAAAATTTTATGGTGCTTAAAATTATTCTTTGCAAGCTTTGCTTTTGTTTTTGAAGCCTATTTGATAAATATGGACGGGAAACAATATTTTTCCTCATTTTTTTCCATGTTCTTTTGATTAATGTCTCATTTTTTATTTTCTCATATTGTGATAAGGTCACTGCAATGCAAATTGAAGAGGGCGATAGCCACCAAGTGCGTCCGTCCTGTTCAGCCAGTCCCACCAGCAGCCGCACCATCTGTGCCTTTAGCTTCCAACATCAATTGATTCTCTTATGTTCATTTCCCACTTACTGTTGACCCTGTTCTAGAAGTTGATCAAACATTTTACTCTTGAACTTTTTTTTAGTTATTGTGGAGAATTATATATCGATTCTTTTTGTATCAAGAGAGTAACAGAAATACAACAATAAACTGGAACATGGATTATTTCCAATGCTAATACTTTTCACTAAAAAAATAATACTTTTAACCAAAAAAATAGTAATTTTTATGTCAAATTAACATACATTATAAAGTAATATTTTTTACAGAAAATATAATACTTTCAACAGAAAAATCAATATTTTTGACATAAAAAATTAATATTTTTATGTCAAATTAGCATACAGTAGATGTAATACATTTGACAAACAAATTAATATTTTTAGTATCAAAACTAATACTTTTGAAAAAAAATACTTTTAATCAAAGAAATAATAATTTTTATGTCAAATTAACATACAGTATAATGTAATATTTTTGACAGAAAAATTCTTTCAACAGCAAGACTAATACTTGTGGACATAAGACGTAATATTTTGTCAAACTAGCATACGTTAGATGTAATACTTTTGACATGAGAACTAATACTTTTAACATGAAAACTAATATTTTTGACTTAAAAAATAATACTCTTAATGTCGTTTGCCAAAAAATTAATACTGTGTCAAATTAGCATATGTTAGATGTAATACTTTTGATAGAAAAATTAATATTTTTAGGATAAGAAGTAATTCTTTAAACAAAGCAATTAATATTTTGAAAAAATGTATTTATGTCAAATTAGCATTCGTTAGAAATAACACTTTTACCATAAAAACTAATATTTTTAACAGAAGAACTAATACTTTGGACGTAAGAAGGTATACCTTTAATGTCAAATCAGCATACGTTATAAGTAATATTTTTGACAAAAAAACTAACATTTTTAGCATAAAAATTAATACTTTTGACTTAAAAGTAATATTTAATAATATTTAGCTTAAAAAATAATATTTTTTTAATGCCAAACTAGCATACGTTAGAATTAATACTTTTGATAAAAAAAAAACTAATACTTTTATCATAAAAAATAATATTTTTTACTTAAAAGGCAATACTTTTGATTGAAAATGTACTATTTTTTATGTCAAATAACATACGTTAAAAATAATACTTTAGACATAAAAACTAATACTTTTAACAGAACTAATAATACTTGTAACATAAGAATTAATATTTGTTAAATAAACACAATATTGAAATGATAAAAATTCGACCATTAAATATGCTAACGGGATGTATGTTGTGTGAAGCTATAGGACAAGGAGAAGAGTCTCTTGACAGGCATACAAAGAAAAACAAAGTGAACCTATGTTCACTTGAAATCTGGAATTATCAAGCGAATTTATTTGCACACCAAATCCAATTAGCCTTGAAGTTAAAGGCGCTGCTTGATTATCATGATCATCAATGTTTTAAGATGAGTATTTTACAAACAAAACCACACTACAAAAGTTCAATGAACAAGGGGTTTCATGCATGATCAGGTCATCTAATTAAAAACTAATACTTTTCATTTCCCTTAGAAGCTCGATTCATTTGTAACCTTTTGATTTGAACGATTGGAATCGGTTTACTCAAAGATATCCAGTAATTGAATGCACTGATCCTCCTCATCCTCGTCAAAAGGAATGAAATGCAATCGATCAACATCCTCAGGCTTCATATAACACTAAAGTACACGTGAATATAAGAATTATTAGTAGACAAATGACAATAAAACAATAAGTGTGAATATTCTAATAGCAGGAAAAAGCACTCCTCCAAACAGAGGATAAAAATATTCCTCCATACTCAAGTGTAGGAAAATTCAAGTCACTTAATACTTCGACACAAAAGCCATCTACCCGTGCACAGAGAGGATGATATGCCACACGACAAGTACTGTTTGAACACTGCAAAAGGGTAGGAAAAAAGATGACGCAGTGCAATTGAACTAAAGAAACCAAAAATTTCATCAGAAAGTCACCATCATAATTGAAATAGCATGATGTAAATCTGGAGCAATATAAATGTTACATAGCTCAAATTTCAATGGCCTTATATAATGCTTGAAAGCCCTCTGATGCTTCATACGAGTCACTTACATATTTGATCATTGAAAAACTAAAAGGTAATCCTGCAAAAGGATCTTACTGAACTCCATATTATGTCTTAAGTTGATATTAATTATTATAGCACAATTATCACTCAGCTGAAATCACTCAACATTGAAACTCAATCACACTCTATATATCGACACCATATATACCTGGAGATACAGCTTAGGCATTTTTAACGGAGATGTCAATTCAAATCCACCCTTCAAAAAAGTCCAGCAACCCACCTTTGCAGTAACAGTCCCTATGGCTTTCTCCATATTCCAATCTTAATACTAAATGAAAGCAAAAATGTAGAATGAAATTATTCAATCACAATCCATCACTAACCTTAGTGTAAGCAGACAAATCATAGAGATAGAGTGGCCTATCTGCAGTAAATTAGTGACTATCAATAAAAGTAAAAATTATTTGTTACATAAGCGATGGAGTGCAAAGAAAGTATTCCTCCTCGACTGAATAAGGATTAAACCACAAACATCTTATTCTCCTTCCGGTATTAACATCTCACTTCATCGCAACAAAAGGTTTACGAGTTAAAATATGTAGGCCCTTTTCTTATCAGTGGTTCATTGCAAATGGGGAATGCAAACAAGTCAAAACTTGAAGAGTCTCTACTTTTTACGATGAGAACAGAGGCCCCAAATAGAAAAACAATGTGAAGTACTCACTAATGCATTTCGAGTTTAAATGTAAAACCCGATAGGTAAGCACGTGGCTGTGATTTTTAATAAAACTTTGAGGATTTTAGCATTAACAATCATGATAATACCCTACAAATCATTTAACTTGGGTTTGTAAATAAAATATTTAGAAAGCTGAGTTAGGGGGAAACCAATTTTTCAGAAACAAGGTAACAAGCACATGAATCCAATCATAAGCTCAAGCAATAAATAACCGAAAATCAAGTTGGGTAGGAATCATCATTATCATATTCAACATCTGATAAACATAGCTTCTTTAGACTAGGTAAAAATGTTGCACGAGGCACAAGGCAAAATCAATCACAACGCGTTATAAATCTGTCAAATTTTTGCAGTTGAAAAAAAGAAACACTAATCACTTAAATATGGCCTGCAATGAAGGTTCTAATCCATTAATCAAATTGATGCTAATTTAAATCGCAAACAGAGCATAGGCAAAAGTAGCTCCGCATTTGCATTCGAACCCCCGTTCTTTGGGGATCCCATCGCAGATTCGAAGGCGAATTTATTCAAAATTGAGCTTTTAATTTTCATTCCTATCACAATTTGTTTCCTTCTTCTCTATTGTTTCTGAATTTCTTGAGCTTACAGGAAGCGAAGATCAAATTGAATGGGGAAAAAGAAAAAATACGAAAGCGATGAATTGGATTCAACACAAAATCAACCTTTACAATGTCACCTTCGGACTCACATGCTCGATTAGTGGGAGCGTTTACTCTTCAGTATCCTTCGTTCACTCTCATATATTTTTTTCAGAAGAAGAAAATCGTAGAGTCATGGAAGTGACGGCGGTGGAGCAGTCGCCGCCGTTTTCCCGGCGCAATGGCTAGAGAAACAACAAATATTCATGATACGGACATGAACAACTTCTCTCCTTTCTTCAATCCCTCTCCGCCCGAACCGAGCCGAAACCAAAAATTCGGTTTGAACCAAAAACCGAACCAAATTTTTGGTTCGGTTTTCGAATTTTTGGTTTTCGGTTTGGTTTTTTTTGATCGGTTCACCGAACCGAACCGAAACAAATTTTTTTTATTTTTTAATTATTTTTTATTATTTTAATTAATTTTTTATTTGTTTTTATTAATAAATAAATATAAAATAATTAAAAAATATATAAATTCGGTTAAACCGAAAACCGAACCGAAAAACCGAAAAAAATTCGGTTTTTAACCGAACCGAACCGTTAAATTCGGTTCGGTTTTTCGGTTCGGATTTTTGGTGAATTTCTGTTCGGTTCGGTTCGGACCGAATGAACACCTCTACTCCGCTCCATCTTGTATGTTCGATAAGCCATGTTCAGACTTGAGTCATTCGCCCAGTCCCAAACTTTAAATTTTACTGAATTGATAAAGATCCGATTAACCATTAACTGGGTATTTGTTGTATAATTGGGGTGACCCATCTCACACAAACAGATCCGTGAGACGATCTTATAGGAGTGCTACTTAAATACTTAAGTGTGTTTGGTGGGTCAAATTCACAAAATTGTTGGAATTGAGAAAAGACACATGTCAAGAGAAGATTGGTGCAACAGGTATTGTTACACCACTTTTGATACATAAAAAATTTTCCCAACGAATACGCCCCCCTAAAACTTGCCATCTTTATTGCAATAGAATGTTTGGAGTTATTGACGTCATTGATAAACTTAAACTTCTTCCATTTATCACCTCTCTATTAATCAAAGGTATAACACTTTTCTCACCACAAGTGGTGATTTATTTATAATAATTAATATGTTGACGACTTATGGAATAATGATAAAAAAAAAATCTGTCATAGGGGGTTATCAGCAAACACGCGATTTCACAGGGGTGATATATGCAATTTTTCCACTTATAAATAGGGATGGAGATCAGTTGAGAAGACCTATCGAACACTTTGCACTCAAAAAGCTATTACTGTGATCAAGATTTCAGTCGACTTTTCAAAGTCTCATAATCTAAATCTAAAGAATTCAAAAGCACACGTATTCAAGTCATATATTTGATAATTGAGGATCACATTTGTGTTAGAACATTCAATTGTTTCATATACTTTTGTAATATCAGTCAAGACTGAACTTGTATTGAGCCTAAGATTTCTGAGATATACAGTTGAGTAAGTCCTAGTCTTGGATTGAGGTGTTGCAAATAGCTTGTAATACTCAAAATTTTCTAGTGGATCATTCAGAAGTAGAAGAAGAGGTGACGTAAGGGACTAATGGTTTCAGTTTCCGAACTTCTATAAACAAACACTCAGAGTTCTTACATTTCAGTCGATCCTCATTAAGCCATTTCAAGACAATGTTATAATATGTCGGTTGACCTCACTCCGCACATCTACATATATTTGTTTGTTAATTGACATGAACACTCGAGAAATAATAAGTTTAATTGCCAACCACAACTGAACTCAATTTTTACAATTGTTGGTGGTCTAGTTCTTAAGAGCCACTTTTAATTAATTAATTAATTAATAATTAGCTATGTTATGTTTTTTAAAATTACGAGTAAGTTTTAATTTTAATAAATTTAAATTTAAAATATAAAAAATTATCAACATGTCATTTTTAATTATGCGTATTTTTTTAATTCATTTGCCATTTATTTGTTTTTTTAATTATGTGTGTTTTTTATTAACTATGTTATGGTTTTTAAACTTACATGTATGTTTGAATATTTAAATATAATAATAACAATAATATTAAGTAATTGTATTTTTCTTCAATTATGTTTACTAATTTTTTAATTTAATTTAAATACAAGGTTATTCATATTACCACTTTCTCAAGTAATAAAAATAAAAATTAATTCCGGTCAAAAAATAAAAATAAAAATAAATTAAAATTAAATTAAATTAAATTTAAATTTAAATTTAAATAAAAAATTTTTTTTGGGCATTGCATTCGGTAATTTGCGACTTGAGTTTAAAATTTGGGATTTTAATTTTCTTAATTATTAATTAATTTAATTATTACACATAATAAATAGGAGAAAATAAGGTCAAAGACCAGAACGTGCGTTTTGCCGGACCATTTAAATATATAGGCCTGGTCTTGTTTTTAATTCAATAAAAGGGACTCTTAACTTTTTAATTCAGTCAAAGGGTCTCAATTAAGGGTAATTTGGTCGTACAACTCTCATTTTTCCTCCCCCCTTCCTTCCCTCTCTCCTCTCCAGGATTCGAACTTGGCACTCCTCTCTCCTCCTAGACTTTAACCACTAAACCACCAATATTTTTTATAATAATACTACACAATAAAATATATAAACAATGGTTTGGGTTGACCCAAGCCTGGGTCGACCAAGCCGGGCTGCCCATCTTGGTCGACCCAAGCTCGAACCAAGCGGTCGACCAAGCTGTCAAAGCGGTCAACCAAGCCCAAGCCTTGGTCGACCGCTTTCCCAAGGGGGTCGACCGCTTGGGCAAGGAACCGAGCCCAAGCCTTGGTCGACCGCTTTCCCAAGATGGTCGACCGAGCCCAAGTCTTGGTCGATCGCTTGGGCAGGAAAGGCGGTCAACCGCTTGGTGAATTAAAAAAAAAAAGAAGAAGAGGAGGGAAAATGAGGATGGGGAGAGAGAGAAAAGAAGATAAAAAAAAACAACGCAGAGACGTGAAAGAAGTAGAAGGAGAAAAGAAAAAACACTTAAAGCAAGGTTAATATAGTCTTTTCGATCAGAGGTCTATCTATTGAATTAAAAACAAGACCAGGTCTATGTCCCTTATTTTCCCCGTTTGCCCTCCTCCGATAACCGATCCTTCTTCTTCTTCTTCTCCTTCTCTCCAACGTGTCTTTTTTCGAAAATTAGAAATTGTTGCGAAAAAGGTCAGGCAATTGCAATTTTCATTTTTGATTAAGCGAGGCAAGATTTTTGAAAATTATTTTTGGGTTAATTATTGATTTTGTATACTCACAAATTTGTATTTCCAATTAGTTTAGGGTTAGCGATCAATTTCCATTTATTTTCATCAATATGTGCCTTTGGTGTTTAGGGTTTGGAATCTGGGTTGGTGGAAAGAATATAAATGAGTCTTTTTGGGTAGATTTGTTGATGCAATTGTAAGGTGCGTTGGATTTTCAGTATATTGTATATGACTGATTTATGACCGATGATTTGTGGAATATTTTAGTTTTGGTGAATCAAGAAGAAAAGCGACGAGGAAGGGAGAATGGAAAATTACATATCGCATTTACTTTTCTCTCTTTCAATTTTGCTTGCACTTCTACTCGTTTATTCCGACGGGCTTCCCATTTCACAGTAAGTCTAATAAATAGTTAGTGTTAAAGTTTTATTTAAATCTCATTAGATTTGTTTTAATCAAGCACTGATAAAATGGAGGATGGGGATGGGTTAGGTTTTATTATTATTTTTATGAACTATAAAATTAAGTTGTTTGATGATGTAATCTTAATGCAACGTGATGACAATTTTTGTTCTTTTTGGTGGGTTCTTGGCGTTCAATGCTTATTTTTTATTCTTATTTTATTTTTTTGGTGTAACCTCATTTTTGTTAAATTCATTTACAGATTAAGAAATGGATTTAAATTTTATTAACTTTGATACCATTTAATTGGTGGAGATTTCTATTCAAAGGAATTATTTGTTGTTTGGTTGTGTGGATTAGAAGTTTGAACTGTGGGGTTGGAAAAACAGAGTTGGTAAAGTTACAAGAGTTATGCTTTTTTATTTTTTTTTTTGATTTTGGGGTTTCTAGGTAGAAATTGGTAGTTGGAATTGTTTTAAAAGTTATGCTTGATTTTGTGATATTGGGGTTTCTAGGTAGAAATCATGAGCGCTGAGAATTTTGTGCTATGCATCTCAAAGTAAGGATGAGTGCATATATATAATGCCTTAACAAGGCCAAAGAGGAGGAAGAGAGGGGTTTGAGTCTTTATTTGTTTTCTGTATTATTTTTTATGAATGGAGAGGGAGATTTTGGGTTCCGTAACTTCTATAGGCAAGAAAGGTTTGTTCAAATGAATATAGTATATATGAGTTTTGTCCATTTCCAATAACATCTGGCTTTTTTTCATCAATGACATTGGTAGGTGTAAGCCTGTAGTACTAGCTCTTTTTTTTTTTTTTTTTAATGAATGGATATCGTTAAATAAAACTTAATAAAACTCAACATAAAATCTGATCAATACATTTTGTTTGTTATTTAATTTTTTTTTGGTATGTCAGTTGTCTTTTCTTTACTTCTATGAACATTTTATTATCAATTTTTAATATTTGATGGTTTAGGGTTTGGAAAAAGCATGCATTTACTGTGTAATTTCGATTTTAGCAATTCCCCTTTCAGTATATTGTATATGACTGACTTATGACGATGATTTATGGAATATTTCAGTTTTGGTGAATCGAGAAGAAAAGTGATGAGGAAGGGAGAATGGAAAATTACATATCAATTGGCTTTCTCTATTTCAATTATGCTTGCACTTCTACTTGTTATTCCGAAAGGGCTTCCCGTTTCACAGTAAGTCTAATAAATGGTTCGTGTTAAAGTGATTTAAATCTCATTAGATTTGTTTTTAATCAAGCACTGATAAAACGGAGGATGGGTTAGGTTTTATGATTATTTTTATGAACTGTAAAAGTAAGTTGTTTGTTAATGTAATTTATGGATGCAATGACAATTTTTGATCTTTTTGGCGGGTTCTTGGCCTTAAATGCTTATCTTTGATTCTTATTTTATTTTTGTGGTGTAACCTCATTTTATTAAATTCATTTACTGATTAAGAAATGGGTTTAAATTTTATAAACTTTGATACCATTTAATTGGTGGAGATTTCTATTCAAAGGAATTATTTGTTGTTTGGTTGTGTGGATTAGAAGTATGAACTGTGCGGTTGGAAAAACAGAATTTAGTTGGAATTGTTATAAGAGTTATGCTTGGTTTTGTGATATTGGGGTTTCTAGGTAGAAATTGTGGGTGCTTAGATTTTTGTTCCATGCATCTCAAAGTAAGGATGAGAGCATATATATAATGCTTAACAAGGCTAAAAAGCAGGAAGATATGGGTCGGAGTCTTTATCTGTTTTCTATATATTTTATTAATGGAGAGGGAGATTTTGGGTTCCGTGATCTCTATAGGCAAGAAGGGTTTGTTCAAATGAATATAGTTTACATGAGTTTCATCCATTTCCATTAACATCCTGCTATTTCCGTCAATGACATTCGTCGGTGTAAGCCTGCAGTATCGCCTAATTTACCAGCTCTTTTTTAATGAATGGACTATCATTAAATAAAATAAAAGTTAATAAAATTCTGCATAAAATCTGATAAATACATTTTCTTTGTTATTTACTTATTTATGGTATGTAAATTGGCTTTTCTGTACTTCTTTGAACATTTTATTATCAATTTTTAATATTTGATGGTTTGGGATTTGGAAAAAGCATGCATTTATTGTGTAATTTTGATTTTTGCAATTCCCCTTTCAGTATATTGTATATGACTGATTTATGGTGATGATATTTGAAATATTTAGGTTTGGTGAATCGTGAAGAAAAGTGACGAGGAAGGGAGAATGGAAAATTACATATTGCATTTGCTTTCTCTATTTCAATTATGCTTGCACTTCTACTCGTTATTCCGATGGGCTTCCCATTTCATAGTAAGTCTAAAACATAGTTAGTGTTAAAGTTGTATTTAAATCTCATTAGATTTGTTTTAATCAAGAACTGATAAAATGGAGGTTGGGTTAGGTTTTGTGATTATTTTTATGAACTGTAAAAATAAGTTGTTTGATAATGTAATTTTAATGGAATACGAGGACAATTTTTGTTCTTTTTGGCTGGTTCTTGGCCCTAAATGCTTATTTTTTTTTCTTATTTTATTTTTGTGGTGTAACCTCATTTTTGTTAAAGTCATTTACAGATTAAAAAATGGGTTTAAATTTTATTAACTTTGATACCATTTAATTGGTGGAGATTTCTATTCAAAGGAATTATTTGCTGTTTGGTTGTGTATTAGAAGTTTGAACTGTGGGGTTGGAAAAACAGAAGTTAGATGGAATTTTTGTAAGAGTTGTGCTTGGTTTGTTTGTTTTTGTTTTGTTTTTTTTGATTTTGGGGTTTCTAGGTAGAAATTGCTAGTTGGAATTGTTTGTGTTATGCTTGATTTTGTGATATTGGGGTTTCTAGGTAGAAATTGTGAGCGCTGAGAATTTTGTGTTATGCATCTCAAAGTAAGGATGAGTGCATATATGTAATGCTTAGCAAGGCTAAAGTGGAGGAAGAGTGGGGTTGGAGTCTTTATTTGTTTTCTATATTATTTTTTATGAATTGAGGGGGAGATTTTGGGTTCCTTAACTTCTATAGGCAAGAAGGGTTTGTTCAATGAATATAGTATATATGACTTTCGTCCATTTCCATAAACATCCTGCTTCTTTCCATCAATGACATTGGTAGGTGTAAGCCTGCAGTAGCGCCTAATTTACCAGCTCTTTTTTTTAATGAATGGATATCGTTAAATAAAACTTAATAAAACTCAGCATAAAATCTGATCAATACATTTTGTTTGTTATTTACTTTTTTATGTAATATCAATTGTCTTTCTTTACTTCTATGAACATTTTGTTATCAATTTTTAATATTTGATTGATGTTTTGGAATTTGGAAAAAGCATGTATTTACTGTGTAATTTCGATTTTAGCAATTCCCTTTTCAGTATGTTGTATATGACTGAATTATGACAATGATTTATTGAATATTTCAGGTTCGTTGAATTGAGAAGAAAAGTGACGAGAAAGGGAGAATGGAAAATTACATATCGCATTTGCTTTCTCTATTTCAATTATGCTTGCACTTCTACTCGTTATTCCGACGGGCTTTCCGTTTCATAGTAAGTCTAATAACTAGTTCGTGTTAAAGTTGTGTTTGAATCTCATTAGATTTGTTTTTAATCAAGCACTGACAAAATGGAGGATGGGTTAGGTATTATGATTATTTTTATGAACTTTAAAATTAAGTTGTTTGATAATGTAATTTTAATGGAATACGATGACAATTTTGTTCTTTTTTGGATGGTTCTTGGCCTTAAATGCTTATATTTGATTCTTATTTTATTTTTGTGATGTAACCTCATTTTTGTTAAATTCATTTACAGATTAAGTAATGAGTTTAAATTTTATTAACTTCAATACCATATAATTGGTGGAGATTTCTATTCAAAGGAATTATTTGTTGTTTGGTTGTGTGGATTAGAAGTATGAACTGTGGGGTTGGAAAAACAAAATATAGTTGGAATTGTTATAAGAGTTATGCTTGGTTTTGTGATTTTTGGGGTTTCTAGGTAGAAATTGTGGGTGCTGAGATTTTTGTTCCGTGCATCTCAAAGTAAGGATGAGTGCATATATATACTGCTTAACAAGGCTAAAAAGGAGGAAGAGATGGGTTGGAGTCTTTATTTGTTTTCTATATTATTTTTTATTAATGGAGAGGGAGATTTTGGGTTTCGTGACTTCTATAGGCAAGAAGGGTTTGTTCAAATGAATATAGTCTATATGAGTGTCGTCCATTTCTATTAGCATCCTGCTTTTTTCCATTATTGACATTGGTAGGCGTACGCCTGCAGTATCGCCTAATTTACTAGCTTTTTTTTTATGAGTGGACTATCGTTAAAAACTCAGAATAAAATCTGATAAATACATTTGTTTTGTTATTTACTAATTTATGGTATATCAATTGTCTTTTCTTTACTTCTTTGAAAATTTTGTTATCAATGTTTAATATTTGATGGTTTGGAATTTTGAAAAAGCATCCATTTACTGTTTAATTAGATTTTAGCAATTCGCTTTTCATTAATCCCCGTGTCCTCTCCCTCACTCTCTCATAGTTTGCTATTTTTGCCCATTTTTTTAGTTGTTTATACTTTGTATTATTAATTTGGTTGATTTCGAAATCGACATAAGCAAATGCTACCCGAATTTTGAATTTTGGATTATTGAGGTTCAAGTTCAACTGTGAAAATATTTTTGTCTCTGGGATTAAATTTGGAATATAGTTTTCTGTATGATAGCACCAAGATTATGTGAATTTGTTTTTAAGACCGTGGCCCCTGTCCCCACAGCTGCCTTCAACTTCCCACCCAAATCGAATTGTCCCCACTCTGTCAAAATATTTTACCTTTTCAAATCTCACGACCAAGGCATGCTCTCCTTTCTAGGCTGCGCTGACTCCGACCTGCTCAAGACCTCCTTCCTGTATCCCTAAGGTTGCTTCAGTATTGGTTTCATGTGGATTTTCCCATGATCTGAATTTCTTTTTTAATTATTATTATTTGCAAAATGCTTGACTGATTTCTTGATTTGATCTTCCGTTTCAATATCCGTTTATTCCTTCTTTATTTTGTTTTTATGGCACAAGTTGAAAGAGAAGTGGTTCGTTCTCGTATTTGACTTCCTATCTGATTATTTTCAGATTATTATTACAGTAGGTTTGGTAGCTTGAATATTGGCTCTGTAAATGTCTCTGGTGTGTGTTTTTAAACTCTTCTGCAAAGTACATTTGTCCTTTCTAGATCTAGATTCCCCCAAACTTTGAGAAATCCAGTTATTCTAGAATAAATCAAAGGTTTTAATCATTTTCAATTAGATTCATTTTGTTAATTTTTTTCTTCATCCAGTTGATCTGCAATGTGTCGTGGACTTGGATGGATATGAAATTTATTGGCTGTTTCACTCATTTTATTTTGATTTTCCCATTACTTTATACTACTTTAGTAACGATATGGCGTAAATTATATTTTCCCATTATAATTAACATCGCATTGAGAATGGAGAAAAAGTACTTATATCTGGTTCGATTTTTTCCCCTAATTTTATTTGAAATATGCCTTTTGTTTTATGACTGAGATGTACATACATTAATTAGATAGGTATGTTTTTTGAAACGATTCATTTATTGCACCTTTTTATGTTTAATAATGAACAAATTAGGCATTGGACTGTTAGTCAGAGAAAATCTCAGAACTTGGTTGATAAAATGTGCAAAAGAACACTATTTTGTTAATATAAACAGATTTTTTGGTAACAATTCATTTCCTATCTTAAGGTAAGCATATATCATTGAAGTTTCATTTTGTAATATTACTAGCAATCTCTGTTTTGTTCTATTCATTATTTTTTATTCAGAATTTTTTTTATGGAAACATAATAATATTTTCTTGAGTGTAACCTGCAAGGTCCTTCTGATTTTTTTTAATGATGTTTTAGGATTTGATGCCGGTGATGGCAAAAGAAAGAAACAGTGGAAGAGGGTCGGCCAAAGCGATTCTGTTGATTTCAGAATAAGGAGGAGCTGAGAAATTGATTGGTTGTGGAGTGTGTGTGGGGGAGTTGATTGAGTGTGGTTCAAGGGGATGGATCTCAATTCCTTTGGGTTTCTTGCAGGCAAAAAGGTATATTATTTCACACCATATTAGTTTTATG